>NC_053429.1:62497683-62551472 GCF_007990345.1 Gossypium hirsutum | reverse complement strand
CACATTAGCCGTACTAGGATGGTATTCAATCGAACAGTCATAATCCTTAAGCAACTTTTATCATCTACGCTGCCTAAGGTTTAACTCATTCTGAGTGAGGAGATAGTTGAGGCTCTTGTGATGTGTATAAATGATACACCTCTTACCATATAGTTAATGCCTTCAAATCTTTAGTGCGAATACCACAGCTACCAGCTCCAAGTCATGAGTCGGTGGTTTGCTTCATGTGTCTTAAGCTGACGAGATCCATATGCCACTACCTTACCCTCTTGCATCAACATGCATCCTAAGCCATCATGTGATGCATCACTATAGACAGTGAATTCCTTCCCAAATTCTAGTTGTATTAAGACAAGGGCCTCAGTCAGAACTTTCTTAAGTTTTTCAAAATTTCCTGTTGCTTATCAGTCCAGTTAAACAGTACCCTTTACGCAACAACTTAGTTAGAGGTGCAGCAATTAATGAGAACCCCTCAACAAACTGTCTATAATACCCTGCAGCCAGAAAACTTCAATTCAACACGGGTTGGGCTTTTCTCCAGACAGCTTCATTTTTTGAGATAACCTAACCCCTCAGCATACCACGGACCAAAAAAGTTACCTTATGTAGCAAAATTCACATTTTTTGATTAGCATAAACTTTCTCCTATTTGCAGAACACAAAGAGTGCACGTGTCCCTTAGTCTCGAATACACCAGAAGTCATCAAAAAACACCATTGAACCATCAGAAGGCTAGAACTCAGTTCATCAATCATAAAAGCCCACACAGTCAAGGCACTAGAACTGTAATGACCGTAACGAGTCCTAAATGTCATTTCAAAACATCAGCTCCTTGACCCTCACTGATGATACCCCGATCGAGATCAATCTTAGAAAAAAAACCAAGCGCCAAACTACAAATAGATCATCAATCCTTGGTAAAGGTATTTATTCTTAATAGTCAATTTATTTAGTTGCGGTAGTTGATGCATTGTGCATGGTTCCATCTTTCTTTTTACAATAACACCGGTGATCTCACAAAGACACACTTGGACGAATAAACCTCGATCCAGTAACTCTGAATCTGTGCTTTAAGCTCCTCAAGCTCCTTTGGTTCCATTCTATAAGGGGAATATACACTGGAGCGTGTACCAGGAAAGAGCTCTACCCAAATCAACTTCACGGTTAGGAGGTAACCCGGTAATCATCGAAATAAGACATTCAAAAAATCCTTAACTGTTCTGATATCTTTCACAAACAAAACTCAGAACTTGAAGAACAGACGTAGGCTAAATATGCTCCAACCTTACGCACCAACTCCTTGCCTTAAGTGCAGAAATCACATTTGTCAATATTTCGATGCTCTCCAATCACAATTACATTCACACCCTTTTCAGTCTCAGTATGATCTGCTTTGCAACACAGTCCAAAATTTGGCTGTACCTTAAACCAGCCAGTCCATGCCCAAATTATGTTGATTTCCCAAAAGTGAAGTTCCATTAAGTCAACTAAAAGATCATTCCTTCAACCTCCAAAAGGTAACTCCTATAATAAAATCTGGTTAATCCACCTTAGTGCACTGACTGCCCAATCGACTCAACACGGTAACCTCACTCATAGTGTTTTCAACCATTATAACCAAAGTCTTAGACAGCAATGCATGTTATATAAGAGTGCATAGATCCAACATCAATCAGTGCCAGTATAAGTACATTATGAATAAGAACGTACCCATAAAAACATGAGCGTCTCTATCCTCCGACAATGTGCAGCAGTAAACCAGTGCGGTTGTCCACCTCAGTATCAGCAGCACCTCTGCCTGGTGCTTTTCGACCACGGCTCGATACCATTTCCACCTTTGGCCTGACCACGGCCTCTCAGGCTGCTGAAAACCTCTCTATGGCTGGAATAATGCCCATACTAGTACCTTGCATCTGATCGACCCTTTGGACAATCTACGGTGCTCTATAGATGCCCTCAAACATGCTCATCACCCAGCATCCCCTGATGGAGTTCTACACGTACACGGCTAACAAAAGTAGCAACAGGGGCCCAACTCTGACTGGCCATCAACTGTGGCCTTTTCTTAGACCTCAAAGTTGAATTGAGGCTCCGAACCCTCTTGTTACTTTCTCTGTTCGCCTCGTGATTCTGGTGCTCAGCGCGTTTCATATCCCGGTGATTCCGCATTTCCCACTACAAACAAAATCTCGCTCCTCTGAGGACTATCAACATCGTAGATCATTTTTGAGACCGTCCCCAAAATGCACACAACACTCATATTAGTTGCCACCATGCCTCGCGCATAGCAACTCAAGTGCAAAAATTTGCCTCATATTCGGTCACAAACTTATCCCCCTGAGTCAAATTCAGAAACTCCCTCCTGCGGGCATCCACATAACTAACGCCTACATATTTCCCTTGGAATGCATTCTTGAAAAACACCCAAGTCAATTAATCAGGTTTTAGTACTCTCTTTCACAATAAGCCACCATTAATAGGCTTCATCTCTCACAACAACACTGCAGCTTACTTTCTGCTCTGGGGTGCAGTCAAGATCATCAATGATCCTCTCGTGGCCTACTACCCAATATTCAGCCACATTAGGGGCAACTCCAGCGATACTCCTAAAGATCTCAGCCCCATTAGACCTGAGTCGTTCCGTTACCGACCCACGGCCTACAATACCAGTATTGGGCCCAACGACCCTTTCCAAAATTTGTAGCATAGCTTGGGACAGTGCGTCGTCCCCAGCTACCCGATCGTGTGACCCAGTTTCAGTCACAGGTGAGCTGGTGCCTCTCTTGCCTCAATGTTAGGCATATGGCTCGATGTCGAAGACCCAGCTCGAGCATCTTCACGGCCTCCGTCGCGGCCTCTCGTACCCCTTCCACAAGTACCTCTAGTGCTCATATCGATTTGTGTATTATCTTATAACAGTTTATGCATCAGTTTACAGTTCAGTGTTTAAATGGATGTTTATGAAAAATAGCATTGATAATTCAGAGTTTTTGTTTTGCAGATCGTAGTCTTACTACAGTTTTAGGTTACCTTAATAAAGTATTATTACGGTAATCCAGTTTTCAATTAAATCAAACAGTTGTTTCAGAAAACTTACAGAATCGGCGCCGGAGACTCGGTAGACCACACATTCGAAAACAACACCACAAAATTTTTTTTATCATTTGAAATAATTCTTTTGATATTTATGTTTTTAGGAAAAACCAAATCCACAGCTAAGTTTTGCAACCTAACTCTGATACCACTAAATGTAACACCTCAAACCCAGCCTAGACGTTATGGCCCAATTTGTGATGTCACATTGGAGTGAGTTTTGAAAACCGTAGTTTTACTGGAAAAAGTCATTTTGTGTTAAAACTTCATTTGTGTTCTTAAAGAGAAGTTAACTTATTTGTTCATTTGTTAATTTACAGTGTTGATTAGCAAAACATGGCCCATACTAAATCGTTATTACGTTTTAAAAACATTGTTCCTTGCGGAAGCTTTTAAAACGAGTTGTGTAGCTTGGTAGCTGGAAATCATTTACTTTTTGAAAAAATCTCGTGTCCTACTGCTAACAGATATAAGTCAATTTAAATAAATCCCCAAATAAAAACAAAACTTAAAACAACCTTATTACATAAAATTTACACAAATAAAACTACTTTACCAAAATTCCAAACAAAACATAACAGTGGTGTGGCCATCTTCGAGTCCCTCGTAGCACCGACCCGCTTAAGGATTACCTGCACAGATAGGTAGAAAAGGTGAGTTTATGAAAACTCAATGTGTAATCCATATTTATCAACAGTCAAACATATAGTGTTGAACGGTCTGGGCCTAAGCCCATATCAATCGCAATATCAGTGTGGGCCTTAGCCCATTTCAATATAGTATCCAAAATGCAGATAAGATCCTACCCATCCATCTTACACTCCACTCTGTCCAACCTACACTCCTTGTGGGGATAAATTCGACCCACCATCCCTACACTCCAAAAATAGTACCAGTTGCGGCACTAACAGTATTTGCAGCAGAGTTTCCAGTAATAAGCTTATAGCCTTTCCATACACTTCCTCCAATATCATCTGTCCCACCCGTGCAATGCAACATAATATAAATGTACATATATAATTAAGATGGCATGCTCAAGCATCCATATAACACATAGAGGTATTTCTATCATTTACCTCTTAGGGTATAACTGTCATAACATAAATTAGGGTCTAGGTGTACTTACCGACCCAACAGTAGGTCCACAGTCATCTCATGCGACCCATGTAACCTTAACAATTTTAACAGCAAAAATGGCCCAAGCCCATAATACGGCCCATGTGGGCCACACACTCGTGTGGCCCAATAAGCCCAAATAATGGCCTTGGCCATGTAAACTACACAGCCGGCCCAATTATCTCCACACAACAATTTGATTTACCTGTGCTAGACCCACGAGCCCGTGGGCTCACACGGCCTATTTCAGCCCAACGCGGCCTAAAATGGCTTAAGCCCATGAGATCACTCATGGTGGCCTCTACTATCAAACGTACATGTTCGTGAATTCGATTCACCAGACGAGCGAGTGCACGCTCGCATAGCGTGTATGAACATGCTCTCCGGCTCTTGTCGATTTGTAGTTTTACAGAGTGATTACACACTTTAAACGAAGATGTGCAAGTAGTCCTCGAGTCCAAAGCTTATATTCCATCAAAGTACTCTATTAGCCAACAACAATAGGATTAACATCCCTTCTTATACTTATCATAACTACTTCACTAATACTTGCTTTTATCGCACCAAAGAAGATTTCACCCTTAAACCAATACATGATCCTGATTACCAACACCTTTAAAGATTACCTGCGTTTCAAACAAACGTATTACTAACATAAAACAAGTACATGAATCTAACCAAGTGCACAATCACTTACCAAAGATGTAAAACCGAAACTAAAGAAGGTAATAATCGGTTCACAATTCCAAAGGAAAGCCACCACAGCAAGGCAAGACTAGCGCAGACCCTCCCTTAACAATCACCGACCAGAAAAGAAGGTCTTACGAAGAGAACTAGTGATTCGGTCAATAGGAAAAGGGTGAACAAAACCAAATTAAAATAACAACACTTACTACCACAATCAGTAATGAAGAATCACAAGAAAAGTCGACACACAGAGGTAAATAAAGGGCAATATTCAACCAACAAGGAGTAATTGCACTTGAGAGAAGGGGAAAGAAATAAAGATAGACTCGATTACCCCAAGCTAAAGCCAAATGGTTTGAAAGGTAAGGAAGCAACAGGTGTTCAGTCACAAGGGAAACCGTTGAGAAAAGATATGAGAGAAAAGAAAGTTCGTGAACAAATGATTTGGAGAGAAAAGTAGAGTCGCACTTACTAGAACCGAAAGGTACTTTCAAAACAACACACAACTTGGCTTCAGAACAAATGAAAAGGACCCCGAATATCAAAAACCCAAAAGAAAGGAAAATAGGGAGGAAAGTACCAAAAGAAACCACAGTTAACAAAAATTGGGAAGCACAAATTTGGCACTAAAAGCCTATGACCAAATAACACAATGAGGAATCCCACTTTAGGCCAACCACTACCACCTCCCCCCTAATCCACTCCTAAAATCTCTCCAAACATCACTCCATTGAACACTATCCAAATCCCTCAAAATCTCCTAGTTTTTCTCTTCACAACCACCTATTCAACCACTTCAGTTTTGGTCAACCTAGGACACCTCCACATCACTTGCAGCAAAATAAAAACCATTGCGCACACCACAACTCAAACCTCAGACCCTAAGAACACTCCACACGCCCCTTGCCACTACACCAGCCAACTCCTTATGCCATACTTTACCCAATTTAATTTAAGAGACCTACTAACCAGTGACAGGTTTAACTCAAGCAAAAAACCAAAATTTAGTACAAGCCAAGGCTCGAACCTGGGACCTCTCTTACAATCCTCAGGACACTCAACCACTGAAGCAAGCATACATTTATGAAACACAACACCAAAAAAATAAATACCTAAATTTTGGGGCGTTACAAACTTGGTTGAATGTTAAGCACCTCCCATGGCTATTTTAGGTTGAATTTTCAATGGATGAATACACTAAGGAAGAAGACACATTTGTTTTTCTATAGTTTACTTAATTTGATTCATTAATTTATAGGTTTAACCTTAATTAATTACATTTAAAACACTTATTAATGTGTCCAAATATGTCCACTCACATTAACCATGGATTAATTACAACATAAGGACCTCTAATTTAAGATTCCATATCTGTTAAACACCTTTAGCTAATTGAACACAAATTTTACACATTATGTGATTTAGTCCTTTTCAACCAATTAAGCATTTAAACAATAAAATTTCTTAACGAAATTTTCACACATTCATACTATGATGCTATAGACCTCAAAATAGTAATAAAATAACTATTTCAACATAGGATTTGTGGTCTTAAAACTATTGCTTTGATTTGACTAAAATTGGGCTGTTATAGATCCTGAACACAAGGCGTTCTGGGCAGTCAAGAAACTGAATATGGATTTGAAATCTGTTGGAAATAATCGTTCACTGGAGTTGAATCAGATGGACGAATTTCAAACTCAAGCCTATGAAAATACCAAACTATACAAATAAAAGACCAAACGATGGCATGACAACAAAATTTTTCCACGGTAATTTATTCCTGGACAACAAGTTTTGCGTTTCAATTTTGGGCTTAAATTGTTTCCTAGAAAATTAAAATCTTGGTGGTTGAATCCTTTCGAAGTTGTTCAGGTATATCCTCATGGAGCAGTAGACGTCCAAGATGAAAGAAATGAGTCTACTTTCAAAGTAAATGGCCAGTGGTTATAGAATTATTTCGGAGCTCCTATACTTCATGATAAAACTTCCATCATTTTTTCAAACTGATTAATATTTCTCTCCTACACTGTTTTTTCAATTATTTTATTTTTAATCTCTTTGTTTCAGTTGATTCAATAATTTTAATTAACTTTTATTTTCATTTTGTTGCAGGTACATTATGGCCCAAGTTTGTAGGCTTCAACTTACTCATTCTCTTAGCCACTTTTTAGTTTAATAAATTTACTTAGTATTTCATTTTTTTCCCTCTTAAATATTTACTGTTACTTATGTCAGACCATGATGAAGGCCCAATCATATCACGCATGTCACAGATTCTTTCCCTTCAAGTTTTTACCTTAGGCGATTCAGTTTCCTCTTCACTGTTACCTTCACTTTATTTCTCTGTTATTTTGCTCTCTATTTTCATCCTAAAACTTTTAAAGCTCTCACATTTTTCACTCTTACAGTTACCATCTTCTTTGCAATGGCTCGTTAAGCACCATCTACTTCTACTGCTGTGCAACCGTGTATATTCTTCAGTAAGACAGTGGAAACCAAATACCACCAAAACTTCTCTAAAGGTCCTCTGTGCATGGGAAAAGGATTCCTTTTTTCAAGATTCTTTTTTTATGAGCTATACTGAAGCCATTTCCTCAGTTGTGGAGCAATGTGGATGGCAGATTTTCTGTCTCCACCGTAATGATGTTTTTTCTAAAGTAGTAAAGGAGTTCTACGCTCACCTTACTTCCCCTGAAAATACTTTTATATATGTGCGGGGTGCTTCAGTACTGTTTGATTCCGACTCGATAAATGCAAAATATAGGTTAGTTGATGGTCCCGATGAACACGCTGATTTTGTCAAATAATGACAGCAAAAAGATTAAACCACATGCTTACTGATGACTATGTTCAGGGCACAAAATGGACGATCTCAATGAATGATTGTTACACTATTAACAGGGTAACTTTGAAGGCCCACTGTAGGGTTTGGTATTATTTCCTCAAAAATCCTCTCATTCCATCCACCCACAATTCTACAATCTCAAAGGACTGTCTGCTACTGCTCCATTCGATTATGGTGGCATGAAGGATAAATGTTGGGAACATTATCTTTTGAGAGGTCCACTGTTGTGCTTAGAAAAACACATATACTATGAATTTTTTGTCACTTATCATTGCACTTTGTCCGAAGGTCAACATTCCTTTTCAAGTCAGTGAAGACCGAGTCCCTAACAAAGGTGTTATGACTAAGCACATTGCTCTGAAATTTTCTGGCAAGGAATTGCCATGGCATTCGGATCCTTCCCTGACATCTTCTCCAGCTAAGCCTAATGATGCTACTCCATCAACCTCTAAGAATGCATTTGAGTAGAAGGTGGTTGAGACTCTAAAGGTTTTGTAACAACAATTTCAGAAACTAGAGAAACACCAATAAAGGCTAGCCACTGATTTGGTCGTGCTCAAGAGGAAATGGCTATCTTTTGGGGGTATATTCGACAAAGAGATAGGGCCATGAAGAAATCTCTTTAGAAGAACTTTACAAGACCAATGCCTACATCCCTTGATTTTCCTAACGAGTTGTTGTTGGAGTCTAAGGAGGATGATGGCGAGAGAAGCAGAGAAAATCGAATATGATATGCTTAATTTGGGAAGCAAGATAATGATGTGACTCAAGCTACTGCACCTGCAGACACTACCACAACCACCACACCAAGATTGAAAGCACCTGTAACACCCCTAACCCATATCCGACACTGAAATAAGGTTATGAGGCATTACTGAAAAACACATCTCATTCACATACATTTATGCCATCATAATCAAAATCCATTCATATGAATCACATTGTCCTTTATAAGGTCTATGAGACCTTAAAACATGCTTAAAAGTGGTCTGGGACTAAACCGATAACATTTGCAAAGTTTGAGAGACTTAGAAAATTTTCAAACATTTAAAGGTCACACACCCGTGTGCCTCACATGGCTATCAGACACGTCCGTGTCACAAGTCGTGTGAAAATAGGGCATATATACTGACTTGCAGCACACGGCCAAAGACACGCTCGTGTGTCATGGCCATGGAAAAATTAGGGAGGTTACTGACTTGGCCACACGGCTGACCACATGCCCATGTGCCAGCCCGTGGGCCAAACACAGCCAATAGACACGCCCGTGAGCCTATGTCGTGTCAAAACTGTAGGGTATACTGACTTAATTCGAAAGGGTACCCTAGAGGACACATGGCAGTGCAACATGACCGTGTGTCACACACGACTGAGACACACCTGTATCTCTGCCCGTGTGGACAAAAATAGGCCATTTGCAAAGCCAATTTGCCACCCTTTTCTCATGCACACCTAACCATCAAAATGGTATCATTTCAACACATATATAGGTATCTAAAATATGCTAATTCAATTACATATCATGCCATCTATCATCAACCATTTCAATAACTCAATTCCTTATTCAAAACATACCAAATTACTAAACCAAAATCATCAAAACTTACATATCTCCTAAATGAATTTTCTGACCTTTCTACCAACCAAATCATGCTTCTCAAACATACCAATTCATCATCTATAAATCATACCAAAATATACCATTTCTCAAGCATTAATATATCAACTAATAACTAACCAAATGAGCAACCACTTAGCCATACCAACAACCATGGCAAACATGCCAAAACATATGGTAAATTATAAACATCACATATATCATTTGTCAACATATAAATCAAGCCAACTCAAATGGCCAAATACATGCCAACATTTACAAGCAAAATCCCATGGCTAATATCATAAGTCAAAACATACCAAAATGACACTAGCCTATAATGCCATATACCATATATACAAGGCTTCAAAGGTACCAACGAGTTGATCGATATTGTGATGACATTTCCCGACGATCCTTGAATCTGAGTTAGCTTTAATACTTTATAAAACACAGACAAATAACATACAGTAAGCTTCATAGCTTAGTAAGTTCGTACTAAATAACTCGATAGTTCATAATATTTAAATCATCAATTAATAAACACTTAATAAGTTTCATATCATCAGTCAATTCTAACCCATAACCATTTATCATATTTTAGAAATCCATCAAGCTTCATACATATAGTGTCAACTACCACATAGGTATCGTACGTACCTGTACTCTCCCGTATTTATTTATTACATTTTAACCTCTTTGTTCAATACGTAATTCCATCCAGAAATCTTTCAATACTCAAAGAATTTGCACACTTAGTGCAAAAATGATTAGTCGAAGCTATAACGATGTCGCACACTTAGTGCCATCACATTAAACCGAAGCTATCTCAGAACTGCACACTTAGTGCCACATATAACTGAAGCTATTCCAATTCACACACGAAGTGCTATATATAACCGAAGTTATCTTGAAATGCACACTAAGTGCGAAACTTAGTCAATTTGTCGTCATACTCAACCTGTAACACCCCTTACCCGTATCCGAGGCCGGGCTAAGGTACGAGGCGTTACCAGACAAACATACAAACATTAAACTAAAATACGAGCCATAAAATTTTATTCATATTCAAAGCGTTCATTCTCTTACACATAGTCCCTTATTTGAGTCTACGGAGTCCAAAACATACTTTAGAAAGGGTTTGGGACTAAATCGAGAACTTACGAAAATCTTGCAAATTTCATGCTTTAAGGCTCCACACGCCCGTGTCCCAAAGTCGTGTTCCATACACGGCTGAGACACATGGTCGTGTCTCTGCCTGTGTGGAATATACCTAGGCTATTTTCCAAGCTTTGGTCAACCTTGATCTCTTACACACTTATACAAAATAAAAAGCATATAACATGGTATTCATTTAATGATTAAACATCCTCAATTAAACCACAAACATAGCATTTGTATATCATCATACATGTGTCTCTCATACTCATTTTACCTTGTTTATTATAGTACCACTTATACATTTATACCAAGATTATCATCTTACCAAATATCTTCAGCTTAATCATCAAGCATTCATATTTAAAGCTAGATCATATCTTTATAAAATACCACGATTCAGATACGAAGAATAACATGTTTGCCTGAAACATTTCAATTCAATTCCATACCCAACAAGCATTACGTTGAGACTAGTCATATTTATATCTATATATATACATGTCATGATACATAACATTCTCTTTTAGTTTTCTTATAAACACATATCATTTATTTCATTATATCAATATTTCATATACCATAGTTTCCATGTATTCCACATATATTTATTTTCCCCCTCCTCCTCTCCATTCCACATCCTTAATGTATATAGCATTCTTGTAAGTACGATTTCACAATTTACTAATAAATGTTCACATCAAACTGTCCACACGAGTCATAGTCACTTAATTATTTATAATTCGAGCTACAGAGCTCTAAATTAAGATCTGTAAATTTCCCCTGAAACTAAACTCACATACCGTTCCACCATAAAATTTTCATAATTTTTGGTTTAGCCAATTAGTACAGTTTATTCATTAAAATTTCCCCTATTTCACTTTCTGACAGTTCTGACCACTCTTCACTAAAAAATAATTATCTCACAGTACAGAACTCGGATAATGTTGTTGTTGATTTATCTTGAAAATAGACTCATTATGGATTTTAAAAATTTAATTTTTAGCCTCTAATTATTTTTCTCCAAATTTTTGTGATTTTCCAAAGTCAGAACAGGGGATCACATAATCATTCTGAATCAGTCTCACGAAAACATAAATATATAAAAATACAGAACTCATTTTCTTTCTATGTTTATTTTAAATGAAAATAGACTCATTAAGCTTTAATTTGATATCTTATTCAGTCTCTGATTCAATTTATACTATTTTTGGTGATTTTTCAAAATCACATCACTGCTACTGTCCAAAACAGTTTTATTGCTAATTCACTCTTTCACACTTTCTTTGTATTAACCTCATTTTAACATACATATCACAAATCATTTTCACCACATTTCATACATCACAAGTATAGGCCCATGATCACAAGGTCACCATAAAATCATCCCCATGTATAACTTACTTGTTTATAACCTTACCACATCCTGGTCACTTAATGAACACATCATTCACATAACCAAGTTCCTGCACATATTCATCACAAAACTCACAAAGCAATACATAGAGAGTCTCCCGTTGAACACTTCGGATCAATCCTCGATACTTGGTGGTTTCAGCACATAGCTCCACCCATCATATAGTTTGGCTCTCTTGTACACATGGTGAACACTTAGTACCACCCATGTGACCTAGCCAGTTTATCTCGTAGCTCTCTTGTCTACATGGTGTCCTTCACTTGGAACCCCGCATGCGACCTAGCTACATATATCCCGTAGCTCTCTTGTCTATATGGTGTACACATAGTATCACCTATGCGACCTAGCTACATCATAATGTCTTGTAGGTCTCTTGTACACATGATGTGCACTCAGCACTATACATGTGACCTAGCTACATATCATCTGTATCATCCAATCTTTCCGAAGGTTCAACCGGGATTTCTCTCTCTTTTCCAACAATTTCACCAATCAAGTAATTATCCACAAACATATGTCCAATATTTTTATAAAATATCATAATAAAAGTAATAGTGATGTATTACATACATATAAACTTACATCTCATTTAATATCAACGCAATAACATTAAATTACACATTGTCTTATTAAAAATCATATGAACTTACAATTTCCCATAATATCCATAATCAAAGAAATCACATTTATGTATGATAATTCAATGCACTTCATGTACCATAGACATATTTTTAAATCAATTCATAAACTTGGCACCATAATCATTTAATTTAACATAATTCAATTAATTCACTAAATTTAACTTTTAAATATAAATTACAGATTATTGTTGTATTATTATCATACCAACTTACATACTTTCAACACCCTGGAGATCATAGTAAATATATCAATTTTATATTGAAACATGCATAAATTAGTGCTTACTATACATATGAACTTACCTTGATATTAAAACGGCCATTTTACCAACTTTCCCAATTTTCGATTTTTCTCTCATTCTAGGTTCAAATCTCGTTTTCCGGGATCTAAAAAATCATATTTTACTTATTAATTAATGTACTATTCAAAACAGTCCTTAACTCAAACTTTGGAAAAATTACAATTTTGCCCCTAAACTTTTGCATATTTACACTTTTGCCCCTAGGCTCGGGAATTAAACTTCATCCCTTATTCATATGTTTTATGACATGATGATCACTTTTCCCTTCTATGGCAACATCAAATTCTCACTCTAACATATACTTATGACTATTAAGTATTTTTACCGATTAAGCACTTTTGCTCGTTTTCACTTAAAACCGAGTAGCACAAGTTGTCTAACATAATTTAAAACCTCATATTGTATCATAAAACACCAGAATACACGAATTTTACCTATGGGTATTTTTCCAAATATGAACCCTAGGTTGAATTATTGCTAGCATAAGCTAAATCAAGTTACCGGGACTCTAAAAACGTAAAGAACTTGAAAAACGGGGTTAGAATGGACTTACAATTGAGCTTGGGAAGCTTGAAAACCCTAGACATGGAGTCTCCCTTGGTATACACGTCCGTGGTGAAGAAGATGAGCAAAATTGGCTTTTAATTTTGTATTTTAATTCATTTTACCCCTAAATGACCAAAATACCCTTACTACTAAACTTTCCAAAAATTTCATCCATGTCCAATTTTTGTCCATAACTTAGAAATTGGTCAAATTCTATTTAAGACCTCCTAATTAATATTTCATATCAATTTCATACTAGAAACTTCTAGAATGCAAGTTTTGCAACTTATTCAATTTAGTCCCTAACTTCGAATTAAGCACTTTATGCATAGAATTTCTTTACGAAATTTTCACACAATTATGCAATCATATCATAGACCTCAAAATAATAATAAAATAATTATTTATATCTCAAATTTTGTGGTCCCAAAACCTCTGTTCCAACTAGACCCAATTTTGGGCTATTACACAACCGTAGTCTCATATATATAATTTATATGATATTAAATCATTTGAAACATAATTGTGACAATGTTTATTACGTACGAACTTACCTCGAACGTAAAAACAACGAAACTAGTCGATTAGTCGAGTACTTTGTTCTTGCCTCGATCTAAGTCCGAGTTCCTCTTATCTTAATCTATATTATAACAAATTCAACTCATTTAATCACATAATCTTTCAATTTAGTCCACAAACACATATGTGGGCATTTTTACACTTTAGCCGCTAAAGCTACACATTTATTCAATTTAGTCCCTATTTCATAAATGCACAAAATTCACAAAATTCAATGTGACCCATGCTTAGCTGAATTTTCCTAGTACACATATCAACCCATATTTATGATTTATTTCATAATTTAACCCCTCAATTTACATTTTTCTCAAATTAATCCCTAATTGATTTTTTTGTCAAAAATCACTTTACAAAACATGTATATCAAACACCAAGCTTGCATAGTTCATCATCAAACATCATAAAACTCATGGATTCATCAATGGCATTTTTTAAAAAACTAACAAACTCAAAAAATTAAGGTACGGGCTAGCTAATACTCAAAGCAACGATTACAAAAAAACATAGAAATCATCAAAAATAGAACAAAAATCACATAACAATTTGAGCTCACAAGTGTCGAACATTCAAAGCCCTAACTATGGTATTCTTTATTCTTATTTTCTGCTAGACAAGATGATAATGAAGCCAAATTCTTGATTTATTTTATTAATTATAACTAATATGCCATTTTACAATTTTAGCCTTAATGAAACCTTTATAAAATCATCTAATATATGCCCATTTATGACCATTCCCAATATCAATGGTCTAATATCAACATAAGGACCTTTCATTTAATAAGCCATAGCAATTAGACACCTTTATCAAATAGAATGCAACTTTTGCATTTTACGCGATTTAGTCATTTTTTCTCAAATTGAGCTATTAAACGATAAAATTAGCTCATGAAATTTTCACACATATATAATCACATGCTATGAACACCAAAAATAATATTAAAATAATTTTTTGACATCGGATTTGTGGTCCAAAAACCACTGTTCCGATTTAAGCTAAAATCAGGCTATTACAACACCTATGACCGCACAGGAACGTGCAGTTCATCAATTGATTGATGAACTCAGGAAATCAGATTCTAATGATGATGAAGATGTGTCTATTAATCAACTTAAAAGGAAATGTTACAAGATAACTACTGGAAAACCAGTCCAAGCTGATAGTGGTGAAACAAAGAGGCAGCAGCGTTGTAAACATGCAGCCAAAAAGTCCACCAAACCAAATTAAGAGTAACAACTATGTTTTCCAAGCTTTTATTTCTAATTCCTGCATTCAATTTTTTCTGCCATTTCATATCCCTTAGCTTTGGGGGTGTGTTGTGCATATAGGTTGCATTTTATATGTATGTTAATATTTGTTGTATTGTCATTCATTTTTGCCATAACATACAATTGCCAATTAATTGCCAGATTTTGTTAAGTATATTTTTGTCTATGATATTGAATGAGGATAATAACTCTTCAATAAATTTAGAAATTTGTGATAGTTGATTAGGACTGTTTAGCTTAGGATAGTTGTTTGAAAATTAATCCCTAAAAGTAGAATGCCTTAATTATAATTGCAATTAGTTAATAGTAGGTTTCTTTTAATACACTTAGAAATTCTTTAGCCTAAGATCAGTAAATTAGCAATGTGTAATAACAAATACCACAACAGAGCTGAGGGTAAATTAAAAAGATGCTATGAAGCACTCCAATGTTTGAATTGTTGAGTAGGTTACTAATACTTTGTTTGACCCATTGTATTATTGATCAGAAAAGCAAGATCAAATAAGAGTGAGTAAAAAAAAGGAAAAAAAAGAGAAAATAGTTTAAGGGCACTTCATTATAGTAGTAGGTTGAGTAGCTAAGGGGGTAGTTGTTTGCTCCATCTATCTTTTTAGTCAGAAACCTTAGCTTCATGAGATACATTTAAATTGTGGCGTGATGTAATACTTGGCAATCTAGTGTATGCTCCATTGAGATTGTCATGTAAAGAAATCATGCGACAAGATGAATTCCCTAGAAAAAAAATATAATTGAAGTATAGAATAACAGAATAATTATAAGAAGAGACACTGAGTTTCAGTGGACAGATAAACTAAGTACATTAAGGCGTGCTTGTTATAGTCAAAATTGCATGAATATTTAGGAAATTTTATTTTTAGGTAACAATTTCTACAGTTCGTGTAACACCCTTTACTAGAGTTCGACGCCGAAACAGGAATACGGGGTGTTACCGGACTTCAACACATACAAACGTCAATTTCTTATTTATGAAATCTCGCCCCAATTTTAGATCCTTTCACAATACCTTGATGTCCCTACTATGGGCCCTGTAACACCCCTAACCCGAATCCGTGCTAGAATGGGGTTACGAGGCATTACCGATCATAAGACAATTCAGAACAACATTCATTACAAGGTAAACCATCTAATAAAATTTTAAACCAAATTAACATGTTTTGATTATACCATTTATCTAATTATTCAAATTACTGTTACTACAACACAAATAAATTATCATAGAAATTAAATGCTTAACTTATAACCCAATATAATTCATTTCACATTCAAATCATATTACAACCTTAACACTTAAAGTATACAAATGGTTTACATATGAATTAATCTATCAACTTACAATTTATAGACACCAACTTTAATTAATAAAATCATACATCACTTTGCTTCATATAAATAACATACATCACAATGTTCACTTCGTTTAACAAATATTACTAAACTTTATACATAATTATAACACGAGCATACAACTAACAAATTGTGACCTATTTTAATCACTTTCTGAACTACAAATGTAGTTTATAAATAAGTCTAAATAACATATCCGATTTGTCTCTACTTAGCCAACTTATTATATTAATAACCATGACTTATGCACATATGTATATATATACTTATACATTGCTGTGACAACCGAATTTAAACAACTAATACCCATTCAAATATATACACATATCTTAATCATTTCACTTCAGTACTAAGCCAAATTTAGTAAGCCATTCTCAAATACAAACATATCAAATAATACCTAAACCAAAATAAATCCCAATCAGATTAGAATATAACCGAATACTCTTAGGTATCAATTCACATACATGTTTATCTATGCATGAACTATAACCGAATCATTCAACCACAATTGTCATATCAAACTTAAAACATTCTTGTGAGTGTACCATGGCCAATTAAATCTAATGATATCCAAAGTCATCAACCATATTCAATTTATGAAACACATATCATAAATATCTTTCATCCCTGACACATAACATTATAATAAAAAGAACTTAAACCATAGTAACCCATCATGAATTATACATATCACTTATATTGACCATGAATGAACACCGTATATACCCTATGTACTTATCTTGATTTTTACCCTACTAATATATGATATACCTTAGTTCATTTTATAACCATTATATGTCATATGGTCGAGACTCATAAACAAACTCCACAGCATCATATACCATGGATACACTTCCAATATAAGCTCGAACCAAGATCAAATATTTACACAACTAATATTATTATAACTGACCATAGATCACATGAAAATATATAAGGCCGAATCACCAAAATCACAACCAAATTCAACCATCATCAAAACGAAACATTAAATCCTAGCGTGACAAATTATTAAGCCATTTTCGCATGGCTCACAGTTACACTAACCAAAATTAGACATTTCAAAACTAAAATCTAGCCTATACATGCCATTGATTTGTAAGTTCAATTATAAAGATATCGAAGACAGTCGATAGTGTGATAAGCTTCTCTGACGATTCCCGAGCAAATAACTTGAATCCAAAATCCGTGAAACAGAGATAAACATGAACACACACAATAGCTTTCATATCTTAGTAAGTCATAAGCAAATAAACAACTAAATGACATAATCAAGTCATTTAAATTAAACTAAATTATACTATGATAGTTATTTTAAATCTTAAACTTACAATTGCATGTATTTTATTTATACTCTCACATGTAGATTATTCATGGCTGAATAAATGTATATATATTTTAACAAACTATCATTCAATTTCCAAGACAAAATATCTTTATCATAACTAATACATATACGCTTATATGTATAAATTCATAAGTCAAAAGATAACAATCACATACATAATTATATTATATAGCCGAATACACACACACATATATATAAGCAAAATATCTTCAATTTCAAAGTTAAATATCATTATGAGAACACATATACATTCACTCATGAATCAAAATATGATATCATATACATATACATAGCAAAGGCCGAATATTCTTCACAAGGCACACATGTTCACATTAGTAACTTAGGTAATTTACATCGCATACATAATGGTCCACTTACCTTATTTTTTTCAAATAGGTAATCAACTAACTCATACGTGGTCGTTAAGCTCGTTTTACCCTTCGTTCACATCTTATCATTACCAGTTGAACTATTCAGAATTGGATAGGGCACTCGGATAATCAAAAATATCATACAATGCCAACGTCCCAGACATGGTCTTACATGTAATCACATATCGATACCACTATCCCAGACAGGGTCTTACTCGCACACATATATCAGAGTCACATATCGATACCAACATATAAAACGTGGTCTTACTTGTACACATGTATCGATGCCATGGTCTTACTCACACATCACATACCAGAATCCTATGTCATGACATATGTACCTAGCTATTCCTAAGGTTCATACAGGGCTTTCGGACGTCGTAACTCGGTCGAAACAAATTCATAAATATTTCTACCAAACTTATTCACATTTGGCTAATACATAGATATATTTACATATTTCAATGAAACATTTGGCTAATACATAGATATATTTACATATTTCAATGAAACATGTATAATTCACATTTATTTAAAATTTAGTACGTCTATTTGCTTATAAACCTACCTCGGACGATGTAAAACGGAATGGGACGACTAGTCGACAACTTTAGTTTTCCCCCGATCCAAATCTGACTTCTTTGATTCTTGATCTAAACATATTCAAATTGAACTCATTAAAACATATTTCCATTCAATTTAGTCCAAAAACACATAAATTGGCAAATTACCATTTTACCCCTGACATTTTACACTTTTTACAATTTAGTCCCTATTACACAGAACACAAAATATGCAAAATTTCAATATACCCATGTTTGGTTGAATGTTCCTAGTATTCATACAAGTCCATATATTTCATTTATTTCACATTTTAGTCCCTTAAATTATTATTTTTCAATTTAGTCCTAGTTACTCAAAATCATCAAAAATTCCAATATAAAACATGTTAACCCAAAACATATATTTTATATTTCATCATCAGACAACAAAAATCACAAGCCCTCATCAATGGAATAACTCAAAATATTCATCAAAATAAAAAATTCAAGCATGGGTCTTGAAGATAACTTAGCAACGATCTCAAAAATGTAAAAATTATCAAAAACCGGGCAAGTTACATACCTTAATCAAGATCAACCATGGTCGAAACCTAAGCTTCCTTTTCTTCTCTTTATGTTTTCATATTCGGTCATAAGAAATAAATAATGAACATGGCTTTTAAATTATGTTATAATATAATATATAATAACATATTATTTAATTTACATATATAACCTTTACTAATTAATTTAAACCATTATAACACAAAGTTTTTACCGTCCATTACTAATTATTATGGGCAAATTGCCTCTTAAATACTTCAACTTACAAAGACAAACACAATTTGGCCCTTACACATTATACCATTGAATTTTCATTTACGTGATTAAGTCCTTTTATTAATCGGACTCTCAAACAAAAAAATTTAAATTACAAAAATTTCACAGATATTATTCACACATAATAAACACAGAAAATATTTGTTTTAACTCGAATTCGTGGTCCCGAAACCACCGTTCCAACTAGGGTCTAAATTGGGCTGATACAGGCCTACAAGGCCCCGAACACACTGTGGAATTGATTTGGGACTAATCTATGCACTCTAGAAAACTTTGCAAAATTTCACATAGACAGGGGCACACGCCCATGTGGAAGGGAAACACACCCGTATGTCATCTTAACATGATCGTGCTGAAGGCCTATGTAGCTCACACGACCTGGGCATGTTTGGACACGCCCGTGTCCCTAACCCATGTGGATTATTTCTCGATTTGAACCTACAGGGGTTTTCACATGGCCTGGCACATGACCATGTCCATGGCTTGTGTCCCTCACATGGCCATGACATGCCCGTGTATCAGCCCGTGTACAAAAACCTTGACATTCTGTTTCTGACGTCATCAACAAATTAAGGGCACACGGCTAAGGTACGAGTCCGTGTGTTAGGCCATGTCCTCCACATTGCTAAGACACACGGCCGTGTCTCTGCCCGTGTTTTTACTACCATCCATATTGACTTGTAAAATTGAGCTATAGGGGACACACGACCGGACTACACGCCAAAGGGCAAACCATGTGTCACACAGGGCCTAGACTTACGCTCGTGTGTCTGTCTGTGTGGCCAAAAATAAGGCTATTTTCAAGCCTTTTTGCCACCCTTACTTGCACCAACCTACACAATATTAACCAAAACTAGTCCAAGCATAACACATATACCATATGAGCCAACATCAAATGCCAACATAAATTGCCTATACAAAATAACTATCACCTCCACCATATGAGCCAACACTTGTGGCTAAACTAACAAGACACTAAACAAAAGATTCAAGTCCCTACACATGCCACAATCAAAACATTTAAACTAGCTATACCAAAAGCTTCAAGTGATAGTGTGATCGATGCCTCCGACATCCCTTGATCCCCGATGCTAGCTTGGAAAAACTAAAAGAAAATGGGAAGGACAGGGAGTAAGCATAAAGCTTAGTAAGTTGCATATAAATAAGTAACAACATCAATCATGCATATTATAGATCAACACAATAGTCTTGAGTGAAAATGGTTAAATATCACTACTTGCTTATATATCACAAGTATAACCCGAAGATTTCAATATCGTCCCAAAATCATTTCATAGCTAGTACTTACTCATTTCATTCTTACCATCATTGCAAGATAACTAGATTCATATCTCATGAATTTTGAATAAGAACCTGTACCACTCACAACATGATTATATAGTTCCATATCATTACATAAGCTTTAAAATAACATGTAAAACCATGTGGAATACTAAAGGATATCTGACAAGCTTTACACAAAAGGGTGAATTGTCGATGCCATGTTCCAATTACATTGGCTCACATGTCGAGGTCGATGCCATGTCCCAGACATGGTCTTATACTAGCTCTCATCTCAATGCCGATGCCATGTCCTAGACATGGTCTTACACTGGCTCTCACAATATTGCCAATGCCATGTTCCAAACATGGTCTTACATTGGCTCTTATGATGTGATCGATGCTATGTCCCAGACATGGTTTTACACTAGCACACATATCAATGACGATGCCATGTCCCAAACATATTCTTACACTGGCACACATATCAATGTCGATGCCATGTCCTAGACATGGTCTTACACTGGCACAGGTGTCACCCAAATGTCATGGCATGGATATCCAATCTATTCCTAAGTTCAATCGTGACTGTACTACATTAAATTTCTTCATGCATTATTCATAAGCAATTTCAACCATATTACACAAAATTAATCATTCAACACATAATAGCGATAAAGTTGCCTTACTTACATACAACTTACCCCGTATACAAAAGTAGACGACTAATTAGCTTTAGTCTACTAGCTTAGCCTTCCCACGGTCTTGGCCCAAATTTTGTATTTCTTGATCTGAAATAATAAAAATTCATTGATTTAATAGTCATATTAATCAATACATTTCATAATTCATATTTTGGCAAAATGACCATTTTGCTCCTATGATTTTACAAAATTATTATTTTACCCTTAGGCTCGTAAATTGATTTTTATCAAATTTTCTCACTAACCAAGCCTAGTCCAATTCTTTTTATACCAGAAGTAGCCTACAATTCCCATTATTTCACATATTTATCACATAATTTATAACTTAAGGAAAATTGTCCTTTGTTAGGGTTTTCATGAAAACTACTTCACAAAAGTTGTTTGTTTAAAAACCATGATTCATTTTATTCCTTAAAATTTTAGAAATCAACATGATTACTATCATGGCAGAACCCTATTCTTCCAACCATTTTGCAAAATAGTCCCATCATTAGCTAAATTATGCTACAAGGGTCCCAAAAGTATAAAAATTATCAAAAAAGTCATCAAAATCACTTACTTATGAGAGAACTTAATGGCTGAAAGTTTCAAGCTTCAAAAACCCCTTTCTTGTTGAAAATTTTGATGGAGAAGAGAAAAAGAGTAAAAAGATGATAACTAGCCTTTAGGCTTATTATTTATTTATCAATTAAGTCACCTACCCTTTGACCATCCCATGAATTAAGGCTCTATGTTCAGCCACTAACATTGTATTGGTTTATTTACTTAATAATAACCTATACTTTAATGCTCCATAGCTATTTGACACCTTTATTTAGTAGAACAAAACTTTCGCACTTATTGCGATTTAGTCCTTTTTCGCAATTAGGCATGCAATCGCTAAAATTATTTCACCAAAATTTTCATGCACCCATATAATCATGCTATAACACATAAAATAATATATAAAAAATAATTTCTCTGACCTCGGGTTAGTGGTTCCGAAACCACTATTTCGACTAGGCCCAAAATCAGGCCATTATAATTCTTCCCCTTAGGGATTTTCGTCCCAAAAATCTTACCGGTGAAATGGTTAGGGTATTGATCTCTCATAGTCTCCTCGAGTTTCCATGTGGCCTCTTCAACCCCATGTCAATGCCACAGTACTTTCACGAGTGTTATACTTTTATTCCTCAATTGCTTGACCTCTCGGGCTAAGATCTTAATCGACTCTTCGCCATAAGTCATGTCTGATCGAATCTCAACCTCTGTTGGTGAAAGAACATGCGAAGGGTCAGAACGGTAACGGTGTAACATTGACACATGGAAATCATTATGGATCTTCTTTAACTTGGATGGTAAGGCTAGTCGATAAGCTACCAGTCCAATTCTCTCTGTTACCTCATAAGGTCAAATAAAACGTGCGCTTAATTTTCCTTTCTTACCAAATCTGAGGACCTTCTTGCACGGGGATACTTTCAAAAACACCTTATCAACGACTTGAAACTCAATTTCCTTTCGTTTCAAATTCGCGTAGGATTTCTGTCTATCCAAAACGGCCTTCAAACAATCATGAATTACCTTAACTTTTTCTTCGGTCTCTTTGACTAAGTCGACCCCGTGAATCTGATTTTCTCTGAGTTTCATCCAAAATAAGGGCGTTCGGCACTTACATCTATACAAAGCCTTATAAGGTGCCATTTTCAAACTCGACTGATAGCTATTGTTGTAGGCAAACACTGTAATATCCTGATTTTGGGCCTAGTCGGAATAGCGATTTCGTGACCACAAAATCTGAGATAGAAATAATTATTTTATGATTATTTTGAGGTCTATGATATGATTGCATGATTGTGTGAAAATTTTGTGAAGAAATTTTATGCATAAAGTGCTTAAATTGAAATTAGGGACTAAATCGAATAATTTGTAAAACTTGCATTCTAGAAGTTTCTAGTATGAAATTTTTTTGAAATATTAATTAGGAGGTCTTAAATAGCAATTTTACCAATTTCTAAGTCTATGGACAAAAATTGGACATGGATGGAATTTTTGGAAAGTTTAGTAGTAAGGGCATTTTGGTCATTTAGGGGTAAAATGAATTAAAATACAAAATTAAAAGCCAATTTTGCTCATCTTCAACCCCATGGCCGAATATAGCAAGGATAAACCATGGCTAGGGTTTTTCAAGCTTCCAAGCTCGATTTTAAGTCCGTTCTAGCCTCATTTTTAATGATTTTTACGTTTCTGAAGTCCTGGTAGCTCGATTAAGCTTATGCTAGCAATAATTCAACCTACGGTTCATATTTGGAGAAATACCCATAGATGAAATTTGTGTATTTTGGTGTTTTATGATAAAATATGAGGTTTTAAATTATGTTAGACAACTTGTACTACTCGGTTTTAAGTGAAAACGAGCAAAAGGGCTTAATTGGTAAAAATACCTAATAGTCATAACTACATGTTAGAGTGAGAATTTGATGTTACCATAGAAGGGAAAAATGATCAGCATGTCATAAAACATAAGAAAATACGTTGAAGTTTAATTTACGAGCTTTGGGGCAAAAGTGTAAATATGCAAAAGTTTAGGGGCAAAATTGTAATTTTTCCAAAATATGATTTTGGGTCAATTTGTATAATGTGAGTCCTAATTAGACTATATTTTAAATGATAGAGCAAGGAAAACTAAAATTCGGGCTAAAATGGGGAAAATACCAAGTTGTGGACGAAATGGTAAAAGTAGCCATTTTCGCATACGAGGTAAGTTCATATGTAAATGTTGGTAACATAGTTATTATTTTAAATGTTTGAATGTTATTTAAATGATATGATAATTATTATGAAATATTATACTGTGATAATTGTTTTTTAATATGTCAAATTATGTGATATACTTGGAAAATGTGAAATACTACCGAGTATCGGTAACGGCATTCCGTAGAAGATGGTTGAGACACATGATTGGGAAAAAGGTCCCGTTGAACCTTAGGAATGGATTAGGATACAAGTGACATGTCACTAGGATATTTGGGCATCCGAACTCGTTGAGTTGAGTCCGAGTTCACTTATGGATGCGAATGTCCGAACTCGTTGAGTTGAGTCCAAGTTCGAGAGATGTAACTAGCCATCCGAGCTCGTTGAGTTGAGTCCGAGTTCACTTATGGATGCGATCGCCCGAGCTCGTTGAGTTGAGTCCGAGTTCACTTATGGGCGGGTTACATGGTAGCTTGGCTACATATGTGGCACTTATGTGCAAACTTTCCGTGTATCTGAATTATATTCTGATGTGTTCAACGGGTAAAATTCTACTCAAATGGAGGAATACTCGAGATGAAAGGGACGTATTGGTAAGTGTTGTGAAATGAATACTTTGAACAGGTATGTACTTAACCCTCGGGTTGAAAAATCGATATAACAACAATATGGTAAGATGATAAATGAAAATGTGATATGAATGTCTCGGTGATGATTATGCAAATGATGTTTTATGTTGCGTATATAGTTGCGTTACTTGCTATTTGCATGTGAGCTTACTAAGCATTTATGCTTACTCCCTCCTTTTCATTCCTTGTAGTGTTGACAAGGCAGCTCGAAAATCGGGAACGGTCAGAGGCACACTCACACTATCCGTATACCATATTGGCATAATGGCTTGTATATTTTGAGTATGGCATGTATAGCATTATAATCATTTTGTATATATGGTCTTATGATATGGTTATTGAGTGGTATGGAAATGCTTGGTAATGATTAGCCATTGGAATGGCTAATCATGATCATATTTGGTGTTATGTATGCTAAATTGCTAGCTAATCCATGGAAACCATGAAATAGGTAAAATTTACCATAAAATAGATTCAGACAGAAACAGTGATGTGAGTTTGAAAAATTATTAAAAATAGTAGAGATACAATTAGATGATGAATAAAATGGAATTGAATAAATATGAGTCTATTTTCATATGGATGGAACAAAACAGGTATATGAGTTATATTTTATGAGATGTTTAAATTTTTGTGAAACAGGTCCAGAGCGATTTCTGGATCCCCTGTTCTGACTTTGGAAATTCACCATAAATTTTTCAAAGATAATTATAAGTCATGATTTATATGTACAGATTCCTTATTGAGTCTAGTTTTATTAGAAACAAACGGCATAGTCATTGAAACTTTGTACAAGGAGATATCTGATTCGTAATACACAGAGGTTAGAGCAGTCGAACCCTGAAACAAGGGAGACTTTAACTAATAAACTGTACTAATTTGCTAGACCAAAAATTCTAGAAACAAATTAGTAAATATATATATGAGTCTAGTTTTAGGAAAAACTTACGGAATTGGATTTCGAGTTTTGGAACTTGAGATATGAATTTTTAAGCAACTGTGACGTAGATTGCTAGCTTGACTGAAAATTTTAAAAATAAATTGTTTGAGCTGTTTAAGTAGTGAATTAAGTCTGTTAACAGCTCGTGTTCGACTCCGGTAACGTTATCGGGTACGGGGCGTTACATTTGGTGGTATCAGAGTAGGTTTAGTCGGTTCTCGGACTAACTTAGCATGTGTAATAGTTTAGCTACACATGCCATTGATCTGTGATAGAGTGATGTCTTCCGACGCGTATGAGTACCGTCTTATTTAGACAGGATACTCTCCAACCGAGCTGCGCCGACCATGTTCAATGTTATGTGAAGGTATTTGAGTAAAATTATGATTATGACAAGTCTCGGTTCAGAAAAGTATGAATAAAAGTTTATGATACATATGTGATAAATATTCATATTTGCTTAATGCTTATATGATGTAGTGTATATGGCTTCCAAAACCAAGACGTGAAGCGAGGATCTCTATCGGATATGATGGAAATCGGTACCCCATGCAATCTCACAATTTCAAACACATATAGCTTAGCTAGTTTCTGCAACGAGTAATCAGTACGAACAGGTATAAAATGGGTAGACTTGGTCAATCAATCCACAATGACCCATACCGAATCCTTCTTAGAAGGTGTTAGGGGTAGCTCACTAACAAAGTCCATAGTTACTCTCTTCCACTTCCAAAACAGAATCTTAACTAGCTAAAGCAACCCTGAAGGCAACTGACGCTCCGCCTTAACCTGTTGGCAAGTCAGGCATTTACTCACAAAATCGATAACTTCCCGCTTAAGACCAGGCCACCAATATAATTTCCAAAGGTCTCGGTACATCTTATTCCCGTCAGGATGCATAGCGTAAGGGGTACTATGTGCCTCTTGCAGTATAGACTGCCTCAAATCAGTATCTTTCGGTACACAAATTTGTTGGAACGCTGGTGCCTCCAAGGCACAGCGAAAAAATAAAATAATTAAAAACATTCCGACGATCCAAACCATGGATCCATGTGTAAAGAACGTATCGGGGTGATAAAAGGTTTCGAAATTACCAAAAAATTCAATCTGAGTAGACAGCGACGCCTAGGCAACGGGAATCCTGAACCACTATCGAACCAAGCCGTAACCTTTCCGATGTCGGCCTCTACGTAGTCCACCTAGTTGACAATGAACGGTAGAAAAATCTCAGAAACTATTTCAGTGATTTTTATGCTTGACGGCTGCTAGACCTTTTTGCATAGTTTCGGGCTTATTTATATATTATCTCTTTAGGGTTTTTACCCTTGCCATATATAACACCCTTTTAATTGGTATATCTTTTTAATGAATATTAATTCATTAAAATTAATCTGAACATAATAGTCATCATTAAAATAAATATAATAATGTTTAACTGAAAATTATAATTACATTAATTATAATAAAGATTTCAGTAAACTATATTTATTTAAACTTATATACGAACCAAATTCATATACTAATGAAATTATGTTCTGATTATGTATACAACATCATTGTACGTATAGTATGTTCAACAATTTGATTGCCCAATTAAATTAATTCTATAATTAATTTAATTCATCTGACAATCAGAATACAATACCAACTATGTTTTACTCCATTCATTTCAACCATAGGGTGTGACCCTATAGGTTCTTGTAGCGTTAGTAGTAATATTAGAACGATTCTAATGTTACAAACAATGAGTGGCATCTAGCAATGCATCATTACTACCTAAGTTACAAGAAGTCATGATTCGACATAACCTTTTGTGATTAACCATTCATGCATTAATCCTTAAGTCCTATATCTTTGGAAAGGACACAAGTCATGGAATAGTCACACTTGTATAGTCCATCCCATGTTTCTTGATACCTTAAGTGAACTATGATGTAACACCCCAAACCCAACCCAGACGTTATGGCCGAATCTGACGTGCCACATTGGAGTTGAAAAACCCACGTTCCGTTTTAGTGTTTTAAAAACCATATATTTTGTTGAGTTAACAAGGCGTATGGAAGCTGGGCACCAGGTAGGTATCCGAGATAGAGGAGGTGAGCCATGAAGGCTACTTAGGTACCAAGCTCTTTGATTGGATCCAATCCTAGACATGCCCACAACCATAGCCACACTTTGTTATATCGAGTTTAGATTTGTTTAAGTGAACGACTTTGATAAATCGATTAATCGTGGTGTTGAACTCTTTTGAAAACAAGTATCATTTTGAAAACACGTCCTAAGTCTAGCCCATTTGAATAATTATCAACCAGGTTTGAAGTTATTAAAATTAAAATAATCCCGAAAAGAAATAAAAGGAAGGTTAAAATGGCCTTATTACAACCCAAAAATAAATAATAATTAAAGGGAAACTAATGAAAACCAACGCTTATTTAAAAGTCCAAAGACAATCACCATGGCTACTCTGAATCCCCTCCGGCCGAAGTCCCCACATCAAGGCTCACCTGCAAGGTTAAGGAAAGGGGGTGAGTTTGGAAACTCAGTGTGCAACAAGCCCCTTTCGGAGCCCAAAACAATAACAGCCTGATGGGTCTAAGCCCAAAACCAATCTCAAACATGTACTGGGCCATAGCCCTTTTCATATTTCATAATTCATAACACTCGGCCGAAGCCTTTTCATATTCCATATTACTGGGCCGAAGCCTTTACGGTAAACGGTACGGCCCAAAGGCCCATTTTTATGTCACATGTAATGTCAATGAAAGAATGCAACCCATTTGGGGAGGCTACTCAACCCACCATCCGCTACTCTCCACCCGTACCAACCAACACACCATGTGGGGATTAACTCGACCCACCCCGCCATAACTCTCCACTGGTAGCATAGCTGCTTTATCATATAACTGGAGGCCTAGCCTCTTTTAATAATTGAGGCAAAGCCCTTTTTTAATAACTGAGGCATAAGCCCTTTAATAACTGGGGCATAAGCCCTTTTAATAACTGGGGCATAAGCCCTTTTAATAACTGGGGCATAAGCCCTTTAATAACTGGGGCATAAGCCCTTTTGCACTTCCTCCATCCATATAAAAACCCAACCCAATGCATTTATGAACATCTCGTGTGCATATCATACATATCATGTGCATATCATACATGTCATGTGCATATCATACATATCATGTGCATATCATACATATCATGTTTATCAAAATCCCATGCATTAAGTTCATATATAAACCCTAGGGGTATAATGGTCATTTTTACCTAGGGGCAAAACGGTCATTTTCATATTATAAGGGTAATCTTGTAATTTTACTAAAAATTAGGGTTTCCATGTTCATTAACAGTTACAAACAATTCATGGGTGCAAACAGTGATTCTGGCCCATTTTTAGCGAAAACGAGTTATTGGGCCAAAAACCCCTAATGGGCCCTACTTAGCCGATTCTGTCATCTAGGCCCATTTAGCCTATATCCATAACGGTATTAACAGTTTTAACATGCAATTTAATAGATTTCCATTTCCTACCAAATTTACCCAAATGGGCCCGAAAGCCTATTGGGCCCTAATTCAGCCCCTCGAGGTCCAACCTACCGTGAACGCCAAAAACACGTCCTTACCGTTTCCAATATTCCCGATCATCATCTCATCGATTCTAACTAACTAGTGAGCGTTCGCTTGCTCACAAGTCCTCGAAATGCCAGAATTTCGGCATTTCGGCTTTTCGGCATTTATCGCTTTAAGCTATGAAAAGGGTTCGTTACACACCTGTTTGGCGATATTCCTCGACGAGATCTCCTACACGATTTCTCCTATAATCCATCGTTAATAATCAGCTTCCCATAATTGAACCAAACCTCAAATCATCTAATACTAATACTTACACATTCGGCCACCATCCCTAATGGCCTTAGGAATCTTACCTTTGTCGCGATTGATGACTAGGTCTAGCCACTCCGGTGATCCAAGCTACTCCAAGTCGACACTACACCTTGCTGCTCCTTCAATAAATAAACCAAAAATATTAAAAGAAGACCGCATAAGGCCTACACCCACATTCGGCCACCTCCCTAAACTAGAGGGGTTTCGGCTTTTGGCCATAGTTTCACTAGGAATTGTTTAGAGTTTGAACACTTACCACAGTCTTCCTCCTCTTGAATCCAGATGCCTAAAATGTAAAGGAATTGAACGCCATCTATTGAAAAGGAAAGAAAAGGTTGCTGGTCACAAAGAATCGACACCCACCTATCTTCACTGATTTCGGCTTTTTGCGGTATTTCGGTAGAAGTAGAGATTAAAGAAAGAAATAATAAATGAGTAGAGGAAAGTAATAGGCTGGATTTTGAAAGAGAAAAGGGAGAAAAGATGAGAGGAAGGATGATAGATTTGGCTAGGGAAGAAAAAAAGAGAAAAAAAAACTAAAACAAAGGAGAAAACGGCACAGCTAAGACCCTAATGCCGAAATTACTAACCTAATACCCTCCTGCCGAATTCCCCTCTCTAACCTCTTCCAAACGGCTAAGCTCTATCCTTCTCTCAAATCCCTAAAATCTCTCCCCTTATCCCTCCTTAATCCATGCGTTTGACTTGATCCAACTCTCCTCTTACAGAATCCACTTAGGTTCCAACACTTACCCTTCCTGCACATAAAAATAAATACTCTTATTTGCCAACACAGGGAATCGATCCCAAGTCTTCCCTTATGCTCCACACGCCACCTTTTTAGGATCTTAGTGGCGTCACCCTTACCACTCTACCAAAGCTCTTTTTGTGATACACTTTACCCACAACTTAATATAAGGGCACCTATCCAGAACCCCTAACTCCTAAGTCCAAAATTTAAAAATTCAACCGGGTTTTGGCTAACTCATAAGCCTTCCATAAGCCCATTTACACACCCAAATTATGAATTCCATAATCACATACCAAATTTTAGAAAATTACTTAAAATATCAGGAATCATGAAAACCCCAAAAATCAGGATGTTACAACTCTACCCTCCTTAGAGAAATTTCGGCCTCGAAATTTACCTGATCCTAATAGTTGAGGGTACTGCTGACGCATTGCCTCTTCGGTCTCCAAAGTAGCTTCTTCCTTGCCATGGTTCCTCCAAAGTACCTTCACTAACGGGACTGACCTCCTTCTCAACACCTTGACATCACGATCAAGTATTTGCACAGGTTCCTCTTTAAAGGTCAAATCCGACCGTACCTCAACTTCTGCAACTGGCACAATATGAGTTGGGTCAGAACGATATCGCCTTAGCATGGACACATGGAAGACATCGTGAATGCGATCCAGTTCTGGAGGTAACTCCAGCTGATAAGCCACCGGCCCTATCCGCTTAGTGATTCGGTAAGGTCCAATAAACCGTGGGCTCAACTTACCCGTCTTACCAAATCTCAAAATCTTCTTCCAAGGCAAAACTTTCAAAAAGACCATGTCCCCTACCGCATATTCAATATCCTTACGCTTCAGATCGGCATAAGACTTTTGTCGATCCGCCACCTCTTTTAACCTCTTCCTAATCACCCTAATCTTGTCTTCAGTATCAGCTACCAACTCTGGTCCAAGTATTCTCCTTTTCCCCAATTCTGCCCAACAAGTAGGCGAACGACACCTTCGCCCATATAGTGCCTCATATGGAGCCATCTGAATACTTGCCTGGTAACTGTTGTTATACGCGAACTCCGCCAATGGAAAATGGTCCTCCCAGCTGCCTCTAAACTCAATAGCACAACCCCTCAACATATCCTCTAAAATCTGAATAACCCTCTCCGACTGCCCATCCGACTGAGGGTGAAAAGCCGTACTGAAATCTAATCGCGTTCCCAATGCCTCATGCAACTTCTGCCAAAACCGAGATGTAAACCTTGGGTCTCGGTCTGAAATTATCGATACTGGCACACCATGCAACTGTACTATTTCCGCCACATACAATCTGGCCAACTTCTGAAGTGAGTAATCGGTTCGGACAGGTATGAAATGAGCAGATTTTATGAGTCTATCCACAATCACCCAAACCGAATCCTTCTTAGAAGGTGTCAATGGCAACCCACTCACAAAGTCCATAGTTACCCTTTCCCACTTCCAAAGTGGTATCTTTACCGGTTGTAACAATCCCGAAGGTAGTTGATGCTCGGCCTTCACTTGTTGACATGTCAAACATCTCCCTACAAATTCAGTCACTTCTCGCTTAAGCCCAGGCCACCAATATTGCTCTCGCAAGTCTCGATACAACTTACTCCCTCCTGGATGCATAGCACAAGGTCCATTATGTGCCTCTTTCAAAATCATCAATCTCAAGTCGGAGTCTTTCGGCATACAAATTCTTCCTCGAAAACAAAGAACTCCCTCACTATTTAACCCAAAGTCAGGATTCTCCCCCTTCTCAACTTGCTGAAACCGAGAAACCAACGACTCGTCCTCCAACTGTTGCTTCTTAATCTGTTCTACCCAAGTCGGTCTTACTTGCAACTCCGCCAATAAACTTCCGTCGTCATACAAACTTAGACGAGCAAACATCGCCTTTAATTCTGCCACAGTCCTTCGACTTAGCGCATCAGCCACGACATTCGCCTTACCTGGATGATACTCGATCGAACAGTCATAGTCCTTTAACAACTCTATCCACCTTCGCTGCCTAAGATTCAGCTCCTTTTGAGTTAGCAAGTACTTAAGACTCTTGTGATCCGTATAGATGATGCATTTCTCTCCATACAGGTAATGCCTCCATATCTTAAATGCAAAGATTACCGCTGCCAATTCCAAGTCATGCGTAGGGTAGTTCACCTCATGCGGCTTAAGCTGTCGTGAAGTATAAGCGACCACTTTACCCTCTTGCATCAACACGCAGCCCAAACCTACATGTGACGCATCGCTGTACACAGTGAAATCCTTACCAGACTCTGGCTGAATCAAAATTGGCGCTTCCGTCAAAACCTTCTTCAACTTCTCAAAAGCCTCTTGATGCTTATTTGTCCAAACAAAAGGTGCTCCCTTCCTTATAAGTTTCGTTAACGGTGCTGCCAACACAGAAAATCCTTCCACGAATCTCCGGTAATAACCTGCCAACCCCAGAAAACTTCGAATCTCTGTTACCGACTTCGGTGGCTTCCATTCCAAAATTGCTTCAATCTTTTGAGGGTCTACCTTGATCCCCTCGGCAGACACAACATGCCCCAAGAAGGTAACTTCCTTCAGCCAAAACTCGTACTTACTAAACTTTGCATAAAGTTACTTCTCCCTTAACACTTGCAGCACTACACGAAGATGCTCATCATGCTTCTCTTTCGTCTCCGAATACACCAAGATATCATCAATAAAAACGACTACGAACCGATCCAAGTATGGTTGGAACACCCGATTCATCAAATCCATGAATGCCGCCGGTGCATTAGTCAACCCAAAAGGCATTACCAGAAACTCGTAATGACCGTATCGAGTCCTGAGCGCCGTCTTATAAATATCCCCCCTCTTTAACTCTTAATTGATGATATCCCGACCGAAGGTCGATCTTAGAAAACACCGAGGCTCCTTTTAATTGGTCGAACAGATCATCGATTCTTGGTAACAGATACTTGTTCTTGATAGTCAGTTTATTCAACTGCCGGTAGTCAATACACATTCGCATAGTCCCATCTTTCTTCTTTACGAACAGTACCGGTGCTCCCCACGGGGAAACACTTGGTCTTATAAACCCTCTATCCAATAGCTCTTGAATCTGAGCTTTCAATTCTACCAACTCCTTTGGTGCCATCCTATAAGGTGCAATAGACACAGGAGCTGTTCCAGGTAGTAAGTCGATTCCAAACTCGACTTCTCTGCTCGGGGGTAATCCAGGAAGTTCATTTGGGAAAACATCCTGAAATTCCTTAATAGTCCTAACCGACTCTACCGTTATCTCCTCATCTTCGGCAGTTCTTAGTACCATCCTTTTTACAGCACAATCCAACGTCACCTTGTGCTTAGTTAACCAGTCCATTCCCAAGATAAGATCAAAATCCCAAAATGGCAGCTCCATCAAATCTCCTTCAAAGATTTTATCTTGTGTCACTAACGGTACTGCCCTAAAAATTTTATCTACCTTAACCGAATGTCCCAATGGACTTATCACTGATACCCCACTCACAGTCTTCTCAGGAAGCACATCCAAAGCCCCAGATACATCACAAGCAACATACGAGTGGGTGGAACCCACATCAATCAAAGTAGTGTAAGGCATGCTATGGATGAAGAACGTACCGTTATAACATCAGGAGCGTCTCCCTCCTCACGACGTCGTGCAGCATAAACCAACGCCGGTTGTCAAGCTTCAGCATGTCCAGCACCTCTGCCAGGTGCCCCACGTCCTCGTCCATTACCATTGCCACCTCTACCTTGCCCACGACCCCTCTGTGGTGGTGGTCCTCCTCGCCGTGGTTGGACATCCCTTTGCTCTGCCGCTAGCTCCTGAGCTGTCCTCCGAGGACACTCTCTGAACTTATGCTCCTTAGACCCACATCGAAAACATGCTCCAGTTCGTTTCCAGCACTCCCCCATATGCACCTTACCACAGTCCCTGCAAGCCTGCGGTCTATAAGTATTTACTGGAACTGCTCGCACTGGTTCCTCCATCGTTGCTCTTTCAACATTTCAATTCGCGGCACTTGAGGGTCTAAAATCCCTCTTAAATCTGGGTCGATCCTTCTCACGATTCTGTCGCTCAGTCAGCTTCACCTCCTCGGCTATTTTTGCCTTTTCTACCAATGCAGCAAAGCCACACTCCCTCTGTGGAGCTATTAATATCCTAAGCTCGTCGCGGAGACCATCCTCAAATCGGACACTGCGCTCATATTCAGTTGCCACAATGCCACTAGCATATCGACTCAGCCTCAAAAATTCTACCTCATACTCTGCTACAGTCTTATCACGTTGAGTCAGATTCAAGAATTCCTTCCGACGAGCATCCACATAGCTTGCTCCAACATACCTCCCTTTAAAAGCCGTTTTGAACAATTCCCAGATTACTTTCTCAATTGGGGTACTCTCCCTTACGGTGATCCACCAACGGTATGCCTCGTCCCGTAGCAGCGGCACTGCTCCTTTCAGCTTTTGCTCCACTGAGCAGCCTAGATTGTCCATGATCCGTTCTGTTGCCTCTAGCCAATATTCTGCCACATTTGGGGCTACTCCAGATACACCCCTAAATTCTTCTGCTCCGTTGGCCCGGAGTCGCTCCGATATAGACCCCCTATTCACCGTCCCATTACTAGCTCCAGCCACTCTTTCTAAAACCCTTAACATGGCTTGGGATAAAGCGTCATCCCCCGCAGCCCGATCATAAGACCCAGTCTCCATTGCTTGTGGCACAGATGGCTCCTCAGCTGGCCGATGCCCTGAGGATGAAGATTCAGCTTGCACCCTTCCGCGGCCCCGTCCATGAGCTCCTCTTGTACTCATATCGAATTTTCTGTTTACGAGTTTTATGAAATTAGTATAACGTTCCACTGTTTATTAAGAAAATGTCTTATGGAGATATAGCAGTTCAAGGATTGTTTTCGTATCATCGTAGCCTAGCTACAGTCTCATTCCTACCGTTTACAGCTCTACCCTAGCTAAAGTATCATAGTAGGGTCTCAATACTATTCATAATATCATATCATATATCATAAAGAAAATATACTTACAGACTTGGTGCCGGGGAGTCAGTGCGCCACTTCTTTCTTCAATCTAGAACTTGAAAAACCATGTTTTTAATCACCAAAAATAGAAATTTAAAAACTTTGATTTGAAAACTCCCTTTATTTTGAACTCTTGATTTAAAACAGAAAAAACTTGCACCTTTTTAACATATATTCCCCACAAAACATCTCAAAAAAACCATTTTCAAAAATACCCTTTTTAGGCCTAAGTTTCTGAAAACATTTTTGGACCCGATCCACAGCCGAGTTGTTGCAACTTAGCTCTGATACCACTAAATGTAACACCCCAAACCCAGCCCAGACGTTATGACCGAATCTGACCTGCCACATTGGAGTTGAAAAACCCACGTTCCGTTTTAGTGTTTTAAAAACCATATATTTTGTTGAGTTAACAAGGTGTATGGAAGCTGGGCACCAGGTAGGTATCCGAGATAGAGGAGGTGAGCCATGAAGGCTGCTTAAGTACCAAGCTCTTTGATTGGATCCAATCCTAGACATGCCCACAACCATAGCCACACTTTGTTATATCGAGTTTAGATTTGTTTAGGTGAACGACTTTGATAAATCGTTTAATTGTGGTGTTGAACTCTTTTGAAAACAAGTATCGATTTGAAAACACGTCCTAAGTCTAGCCCATTTGAATAATTATCAACCAGGTTTGAAGTTATTAAAATTAAAATAATCCCGAAAAGAAATAAAAGGAAGGTTAAAATGGCCTTATTACAACCCAAAAATAAATAATAATTAAAGGGAAACTAATGAAAACCAACGCTTATTTAAAAGTCCAAAGACAATCACCGTGGCTACTCTGAATCCCCTCCGACCCAAGTCCCCACATCAAGGCTCACCTGCAAGGTTAAGGAAAAGGAGTGAATTTGGAAACTCAGTGTGCAACAAGCCCCTTTCAGAGCCAAAAACAATAACAGCCTATTGGGTCTAAGCCCAAAACCAATCTCAAACATGTACTGGGCCATAGCCCTTTTCATATTTCATAATTCATAACACTGGGCCGAAGCCTTTTCATATTTCATATTACTGGGCCGAAGCCTTTACGGTAAACGGTACGACCCAAAGGCCCATTTTTATGTCACATGTAATGTCAATGAAAGAATGCAACCCATTTGGTACTCAACCCACCATCCGCTACTCTCCACCCGTACCAACCAACACATCATGTGGGGATTAACTCGACCCACCCCGCCATAACTCTCCACTGGTAGCATAGCTGCTTTATCATATAACTGGAGGCCTAGCCTCTTTTAATAACTGGGGCAAAGCCCTTTTTTAATAACTGGGGCATAAGCCCTTTAATAACTGGGGCATAAGCCCTTTTAATAACTGGGGCATAAGCCCTTTAATAACTAGGGCATAAGCCCTTTTGCACTTCCTCCATCCATATAAAAACCCAACCCAATGCATTTATGAACATCTCGTGTGCATATCATACATATCATGTGCATATCATACATGTCATGTGCATATCATACATATCATGTGCATATCATACATATCATGTTTATCAAAATCCCATGCATTAAGTTCATATATAAACCCTAGGGGTATAATGGTCATTTTTACCTAGGGGCAAAACGATCATTTTCATATTATAAGGGTAATCTTGTAATTTTACTAAAAATTAGGGTTTCCACGTTCATTAACGGTTACAAACAATTCATGGGTGCAAACAGTGATTCTGGCCCATTTTTAGCGAAAACGAGTTATTGGGCCAAAAACACCTAATGGGCCCTACTTAGCCGATTCTGTCATCTAGGCCCATTTAGCCTATATCCATAACGGTATTAACAGTTTTAACATGCAATTTAACAAATTTCAATTTCCTACCAAATTTACCCAAATGGGCCTGAAAGCCTATTGAGCCCTAATTCAGCCCCTCGAGGCCCAACTTATCGTGAACGCCAAAAACACGTCCTTACCGTTTCCATTATTCTCGATCATCATCTCATCGATTCTAACTAACTAGTGAGCGTTCGCTTGCTCACAAGTCCTCGAAATGCCAGAATTTCGGCATTTCGGCTTTTCGGCATTTATCGCTTTAAGCTATGAAAAGGGTTCGTTACACACCTGTTTGGCGATATTCCTCGACGAGATCTCCTACACGATTTCTCCTATAATCCATCGTTAATAATCAGCTTCCCATAATTGAACCAAACCTCAAATTATCTAATACTAATACTTACACATTCGGCCACCATCCATAATGGCCTTAGGAATCTTACCTTTGTCGCGATTGATGACTAGGTCTAGCCACTCCGGTGATCCAAGCTACTCCAAGTTGACACTACACCTTGCTGCTCCCTCAATAAATAAACCAAAAATATTAAAAGAAGACCCCATAAGGCCTACACCCACATTCGGCCACCTCCCTAAACTAGAGGGGTTTCGGCTTTTGGCCATAGTTTCACTAGGAATTGTTTAGAGTTTGAACACTTACCACAGTCTTCCTCCTCTTGAATCCGGATGCCTAAAAGGTAAAGGAATTGAACGCCAACTATTGAAAAGGAAAGAAAAGGTTGCTGGTCACAAAGAATCGGCACCCACCTATCTTCACTGATTTCGGCTTTTTGCGGTATTTCGGCAGAAGTAGAGATTAAAGAAAGAAATAATAAATGAGTAGAGGAAAGTAATAGGCTGGATTTTGAAAGAGAAAAGGGAGGAAAGATGAGAGGAAAGATGATAGATTCAGCTAGGGAAGAAAAAGAAGAGAAAAAAAACTAAAACAAAGGAGAAAACGGCACAGCTAAGACCCTAATGCCGAATTCCCCTCTCTAACCTCTTCCAAACGGCTAAGCTCTATCCTTCTCTCAAATCCCTAAAATCTCTCCCCTTATCCCTCCTTAATCCATGCGTTTGACTTGATCCAACTCTCCTCTTACAGAATCCACTTAGGTTCCAACACTTACCCTTCCTGCACATAAAAATAAATACTCTTATTTGCCAACACAGGGAATCGATCCCAAGTCTTCCCTTATGCTCCACACGCCACCTTTTTAGGATCTTAGTGGCGTCACCCTTACCACTCTACCAAAGCTCTTTTTGTGATACACTTTACCCACAACTTAATAAAAGGGCACCTAGCCAGAACCCCTAACTCCTAAGTCCAAAATTTAAAAATTCAACCGGGTTTTGGCTAACTCATAAGCCTTCCATAAGCCCATTTACACACCCAAATTATGAATTCCATAATCACATACCAAATTTTAGAAAATTACTTAAAATATCAGGAATCGCGAAAAACCCAAAAATCAGGATGTTACATATGATACACAAATAAGTATGACATCTCATATCAACTTATTTGAGCATGGCCATGCATTTCTAGTCTCACTCAATCAAGTGGCCTAAGATATTACTCCCATTATGTATGAGGGACTTATCCTATATTGATCAACCATATCCCTCTACATATATTATGGTATATCCAACACTAGTCTTTATAGAACAACTAGTTATGATGTTAGTTTGACTATATCAAAATATACAACTCACCATGTTGGGATAATGATGATCTCAAGTATGAGGATTATATACATATTAATCACTATGAGTAATGTTGTGACAATTACATAATAATCCAAGAAACATACTCATAGCAGGTCAGTCCAATATGTTGTTCTCTAACACACATATTCATGCATTGATTTTGACACTCCATATCAATGACAACTCTTTATCATCAATCAACTACATGTTAGTCGTAATGCATTATTGTTGTCCTAGCCAACAATAATACTTGACTAAGGATCTTTTAAGAATAATCATATTATTCTCAAGACATTATTATAAAACAATTTATTTATGTACTCAGAAAAGAAACTGAAATAATAATGGCAATGCCTTCTATCAATAAACATGATAAATCAAGTATGTTATTACAACCATCTCGTGATTCATCTTTGGGCATACTCTTACAAAATTCTCCCATGGAAACAAAGTACCCCTTCACTATTCAGTCCAAAATTTGAAATTTCACCACTCTCTACCTAACGAAATCGAGGACTTAGTGACTCATCCTCCATCTACTTATCCATAATCTACTCAATCCACCTCAGTTTAACCTGAAGTTCAGGCAAGAGACTGCCATCGTCGAATAAGCTGAGACGAGCAAACATTGCCCTCAGATCAGTAACAACCCTATGGCTCAGTGCATCGGCTACCACATTAGCCTTACTAGCATGGTATTCAATCGAACAGTCATAATCCTTAAGCAACTTTATTCATCTATGCTGCCTAAGGTTTAACTCATTCTGAGTGAGGAGATAGTTGAGGCTCTTGTGATGTGTATAAATGATACACCTCTCACCATATAGGTAATGCCTTCAAATCTTTAGTGCGAATACCACAGCTGCCAGCTCCAAGTCATGAGTCGGGTGGTTTGCTTCATGTGTCTTAAGCTGACGAGATCCATATGCCACTACCTTACCCTCTTGCATCAACATGCATCCCAAGCCATCATGTGATGCATCACTATAGACAGTGAATTCCTTCCCAAATTCTAGTTGTATTAAGACAGGGGCCTCAGTCAGAACTTTCTTAAGTTTTTCAAAATTTTCCTGCTGCTTATCAGTCCAGTTAAACGGTACCCTTTACGCAACAACTTAGTTAGAGGTGCAGCAATTAATGAGAACCCCTCAACAAACTGTCTATAATACCCTGTCAGTCTCAGAAAACTTCAAATTTCAGACACGGGCTTGGGCTGTTTCCAATCTAGAACAGCTTCAATTTTTTGAGGATTAACCCTAATCCCCTCAGCTAATACCACGTGACCCAAAAAAGTTACCTTATGTAGCCAGAATTCACATTTTTTGAATTTAGCATACAACTGCTTCTCCCTCAAAATTTGCAGAACAACCCAAAGATATGCATCGTGCTCCTCCTCAGTCCTCGAATGTCATCATAAACACCACTATGAACCGATCCAGATAGGGCTAGAACACTCAGTTCATCAAATCCTTAAAAGTTGCTAGTGCATTCATCAGTCCAAACGGCACCACTAGGAACTGTAATGACCGTAACGAGTCCTAAATGTCATTTCGAAAACATCAATCTCCTTGACCCTCAACTGATGATACCCCGATTGGAGATCAATCTTAGAAAAGACCGAAGCGCCCTGAAACTAGTCAAATAGATCATCAATCCTTGGTAAAAGGTATTTATTCTTAATAGTCAATTTATTTAATTGCCGGTAGTTGATGCATTGTGCATCGTTCTATCTTTCTTTTTTACAAATAACACCGGTGCTCTCCACATAAACACACTTGGACGAATAAACCCTCGATCCAGTAACTCTTGAATCTGTGCTTTAAGCTCCTCAAGCTCCTTTGGTTCCATTCTATAAGGGGAGATATACACTGGAGCTGTACCAGGCAAGAGCCCTATCCCAAACTCAACTTCACGGTTAGGAGGTAACCCTGGTAACTCATCGAAAAAGACATTCGAAAAATCCTTAACTGTCCTAATATCTTTCACAAATAAAACCTCAGAACTTGAAGAACAGACGTAGGCTAAATATGCCTCACAACCCTTACGCACCAACTCCTTAGCCTTAAGTGCAGAAATCACATTTGTCAAATAATTTCGATGCTCTCCAATCACAATTACTTCATCACCCTTTTCAGTTCTCAGTATGATCTGCTTTGCAACACAGTCCAAATTTGGCTGATACTTAACCAGCCAGTCCATGCCCAAAATTATGTTGAATTCCCCAAAAGGAAGTTCCATTAAGTCAACTAAAAAGATCATTCCTTCAACCTCCAAAGGTACATCCTTAAACAATTTGTTCACCCTCACTGACTGCCCTAATGGACTCAACACGGTAACCTCACTCATAGTGTTTTCAACCATTATAACCAAAGTCTTAGACACAATGCATGTTATATAAGAGTGCATAGATCCAACATCAATCAGTGCAGTATAAGGTACATTATGAATAAAGAACGTACCCATAATAACATCTGGAGTGTCTCTATCCTCTCGATAATGTGCAGCATAAACCAGTGCCGGTTGTCTCACCTCAGTATGAGCAGCACCTCTGCCTGGTGCTTTTTGACCACGGCTCATACCATTTCCACCTTTGGCCTGACCACGGCCTCTCAGTGGCTGCTGAAAACCTCTCTATGGCTGAATAATGCCCATACTAGTACTTTGCACCTGATCGACCCTCTTGGACAATCACTGATACGGTGCTCTATAGATTCACACCTCAAACATGCCCCCATCCATACCCAGCACACGCCCTGATGGAGTTTTCTACAAACAGTACAAGGCTACAACACAAAAGTAGCAACAGGGGGCCCAACTCTGACTGGCCCATCAACTGTGGCCTTTTTCTTAGGCCTCAAAGTTGAATTGAGGGCTCCCAAACCCTCTTGTTACTTTCTCTGTTCGCCTCGTGATTCTGGTGCTCAGCGCGTTTCATATCCTCTGTGATCTTCGTCTTTCCTACTAACACAACAAAATCTCACTCCCTCTGAGGAGCTATCAACACTCGTAGATCATTTTTGAGACCGTCCCCAAAATGCACACAATGCTCATATTTAGTTGCCACCATGCCTCGCGCATAGCAACTCAAGTGCAAAAATTCCGCCTCATATTCGGCCACAAACTTATCCCCCTGAGTCAAATTCAGAAACTCCCTCCTGCGGGCATCCACATAACTAACGCCTACATATTTCCCTTGGAATGCATTCTTGAAAAACACCCAAGTCAATTAATCAGGTTGAGTACTCTCTTTCACAGTAAGCCACCATTAATAGGCTTCATCTCTCAACAACAACACTGCACCTTTTAGTTTCTGCTCTGGGGAGCAGTCAAGATCATCAATGATCCTCTCCGTGGCCTCTACCCAATATTCAGCCACATTAGGGGCAACTCCAGCGATACTCCTAAAGATCTCAGCCCTATTAGACCTGAGTCGTTCCGTTACCGACCCTCGGCCTACAGTACCAGTATTGGGCCCAACGACCCTTTCCAAAATTTGTAGCATAGCTTGGGACAGTGCGTCGTCCCTAGCTACCCGATCGTGTGACCCAGTTTCAGTCACAGGTGAAGCTGGTGCCTCTCTTGCCTCAACGTTAGGCATATGGCTTGATGTCGAAGACCCAGCTCGAGCATCTTCACGGCCTCCGTCGCGGCCTCTCATACCCCTTCCACAAGTACCTCTGGTGCTCATATCGATTTGTGTATTATCTTTATTAACAGTTTTATGCATCACTTTTACAGTTCCAGTGTTTATTAACGGATGTTTTATGAAAAATAGCATTGATAATTCAGAGTTGTTTTGTTTTTGCAGATCGTAGTCTTACTACAGTTTTAGGTTACCTTAATAAAGGTATTATCTACGGTAATCTCAGTATTTCAATTAAATCAAACAGTTGTTTCAGAAAACTTACAGAATCGGCGCCGGAGACTCGGTAGACCACACATTCGGAAACAACACCACAAAATTTTTTTATCATTTGAAATAATTCTTTTGATATTTATGTTTTTAGGAAAAACCCAAATCCACAGCTAAGTTTTGCAACCTAACTCTGATACCACTAAATGTAACACCTCAAACCCAGCCTAGACGTTATGGCCTAATTTGTGATGTCACATTGGAGTGAGTTTTAAAAACCGTAGTTTTACTGGAAAAAGTCATTTTGTGTTAAAACCTCATTTGTGTTCTTAAAGAGAAGTTAACTTATTTGTTCATTTGTTAATTTACAGGGTTGATTAGCAAAACATGGCCCATACTAAATCGTTATTACGTTTTAAAAACATTGGTCGTTGCGGAAGCTTTTAAAACGAGTTGTGTAGCTTGGTAGCTGGAAATCATTTACTTTTTGAAAAAATCTCGTGTCCTACTGCTAACAGATATAAGTTAATTTAAATAAATCCCCAAATAAAAACAAAACTTAAAACAACCTTATTACATAAAATTTACACAAATAAAACTACTTTTACCAAAATTCCAAAACAAAACATAAACAGTGGTGTGGCCATCTTCGAGTCCCTCGTAGCACCGACCCGCCTAAGGATTACCTGCACAGATAGGTAGAAATGGTGAGTTTATGAAAACTCAATGTGTAATCCATATTTATCAAACAGTCAAACATATAGTGTTGAACGGTCTGGGCCTAAGGCCATATCAATTGCAATATTAGTGTGGGCCCTAGCCCATTTCAATATAGTGTCCAATATGCATATAAGATCCTACCCATCCATCCTCTACACTCCACTCTGTCCAACCCTACACTCCTTGTGAAGATAAAATCGACCCACCCATCCCTACACTCCAGAAATAGTACCAGTTGCGGCACTAACAGTATTTGCAGCAGAGTTGCCAGTAATAGGCTTATAGCCTTTCCATACACTTCCTCCAATATCATCTGTCCCACCCCGTGCAATGCAACATAATATAAATGTACATATATAATTAAGATGGCATGCTCAAGCATTCATATAACACATAGAGGTATTTCTGTCATTTACCTCCTAGGGGTATAACTGTCATAACATAAATTAGGGTCTAGGTGTACTTACTGACCCAACAATAGGTCCACAGTCATCTCGTGTGACCCGTGCAACCTTAACAATTTTAACAGCAAAAATGGCCCAAGCCCATAATACGGCCCATGTGGGCCCACACACTCGTGTGGCCCAATAAGCCCAAATAATGGCCTTGGCCATGTAAACTACACAGCCGGCCCAATTATCTCCACACAACAATTTGATTTACCCGTGCGAGACCCACGAGCCCGTGGGCCCACACGGCCTATTTCGGCCCAACGCGGCCTAAAATGGCTTAAGCCCGTGAGATCACTCATGGTGGCCTCTACTATCAAACGTACATGTTCGTGAATTCGATTCACCAGACGAGCGAGTGCACGCTCGCGTAGTGTGTATGAACATGCACTCCGGCTCTTACCGATTAGTAGCTTTACAGTGTGATTACACACTTTAAACGAAGATGTGCAAGTAATCCTCGAGTCCAAAGCCTATATTCCATCAAAGTACTTCATTAGCCAACAACAATAGGATTAACATCCCTTCTTATACTTATCATAACTACTTCACTAATACTTGCTTTTATCGCACCAAAGAAGATTTCACCCTTAAACCAATACATGATCCTGATTACCAACACCTTTAAAGATTACCTGCGTTTCAAACAAACGTATTACTAACATAAAACAAGTACATGAATCTAACCAAGTGCACAATCACTTACCAAAGATGTAAAACCGAAACTAAAGAAGGTAATAATCGGTTCACAATTCCAAAGGAAAGCCACCACAGCAAGGCAAGACTAGCGCAGACCCTCCCTTAACAATCACTGGCCAGAAAAGAAGGTCTTACGAAGAGAACTAGTGATTCGGTCAATAGGAAAAGGGTGAACAAAACCAAATTAAAATAACAACACTTACCACCACAATCAGTAATGAAGAATCACAAGAAAAGTCGACACACAGAGGGTAAATAAAGGGCAATATTCAACCAACATGGAGTAATTGCACTTGAGAGAAGGGGAAAGAAATAAAGATAGACTCAATTATCCCAGGCTAAACCCAATTGGTTTGAAAGGTAAGGAAGCAACAGGTGTTCGGTCACAAGGAAAACCATTGAGAAAAGATGTGAGAGAAAAGAAAGTTCGTGAACAAATGATTTGGAGAGAAAAGTAGAGTCGCACTTACTAGAACCGAAAGGTACTTTCAAAACAACACACAACTTGGCTTCAGAACAAATGAAAAGGACCCCGAATATTAAAAACCCAAAAGAAAGGAAAATAGGGAGGAAAGTATCAAAAGAAACCACAGTTAACAAAAATTGGGAAGCACAAATTTGGCACTAAAAAGCCTATGACCAAATTAACACAATGAGGAATCCCACTTTAGGCCAACCACTACCACCTCCCCTCTAATCCACTCCTAAAATCTCTCCAAACATCACTCCTATTGAACACTATCCAAATCCCCTCAAAATCTCCTAGTTTTTCTCTTCACAACCACCCATTCAACCACTTCAATTTTGGTCAACCTAGGACACCTCCACATCACCTGCAGCAAAATAAAATCCATTGCGCACACCACAACTCGAACCTCAGACCCCAAGAACACTCCAACACCCCTTGCCACTACACCAGCCAACTCCTTATGCCATACTTTACCCAATTTAATTTAAGAGACCTACTAACCAGTGACAGGTTTAACTCAAGCAAAAAACCAAAATTTAGTACAAGCCAAGGCTCGAACCTGGGACCTCTCCCACACTCCTCAGGACACTAAACCACTGAAGCAAGCATACATTTATGCAACACAACACCAAAAAAATAAATACCTAAATTTTGGGGCGTTCCAAACTTGGTTGAATGTTAGGCACCTCCCATGGCCATTTTAGGTTGAATTTTCAATGGATGAATACACTAGGGAAGAAGACACATTTGTTTTTCTATATTTTACTTAATTTGATTCATTAATTTATAGGTTTAACCTTAATTAATAACATTTAAAACACTTAATAATGTGTCCAAATATGTCCACTCACATTAACCATGGATTAATTACAACATAAGGACCTCTAATTTAAGATTCCATATCTATTAAACACCTTTAGCTAATTGAACACAAATTTTACACATTATGTGATTTAGTCCTTTTCAACCAATTAAGCATTTAAACAATAAAATTTCTTAACGAAATTTTCACACATTCATACTATGATGCTATAGACCTCAAAATAGTAATAAAATAACTATTTCAACATAGGATTTGTGGTCTCGAAACTATTGCTCTGATTTGACTAAAATTGGGCTGTTACAGATCCTAAACACAAGGCATTCTGGGCAGTCAAGAAACTGAATATGGATTTGAAATCTATTGGAAATAATCGCTCACTGGAGCTGAATCAGATGGACGAATTTCAAACTCAAGCCTATGAAAATACCAAACTATACAAATAAAAGACCAAACGATGGCATGACAACAAAATTTTGCCACGGTAATTTATTCCTGGACAACAAGTTTTGCGTTTCAATTTTGGGCTTAAATTGTTTCCTAGAAAATTAAAATCTTGGTGGTTGAATCCTTTCGAAGTTGTTCAGGTATATCCTCATGGAGCAGTAGACGTCCAAGATGAAAGAAATGAGTCTACTTTCAAAGTAAATGGCCAGTGGTTATAGAATTATTTCGGAGCTCCTATACTTCATGATAAAACTTCCATCATTTTTTCAAACTGATTAATATTTCTCTCCTACACTGTTTTTTCAATTATTTTATTTTTAATCTCTTTGTTTCAGTTGATTCAATAATTTTAATTAACTTTTATTTTCATTTTGTTGCAGGTACATTATTGCCCAAGTTTGTAGGCTTCAACTTGCTCATTCTCTTAACCACTTTTTAGTTTAATAAATTTACTTAGTATTTCATTTTTTCCCTCTTAAATATTTATTGTTACTTATTTCAGACCATGATGAAGGCCCAATCATATCACGCATGTCACAGATTCTTTCCCTTCAAGTTTTTACCTTAGGCGATTCAATTTCCTCTTCACTGTTACCTTCACTTTATTTCTCTGTTATTTTGCTCTCTATTTTCATCCCAAACTTTTAAAGCTCTCACATTTTTCACTCTTACAGTTACCATCTTCTTTGCAATGGCTCGTTAAGCATCATCTACTTCTACTGCTGCGCAACCGTGTATATTCTTTAGTAAGACAGTGGAAACCAAATACCACCAAAACTTCTCTAAAGACCCTCTGTGCATGGAAAAAGGATTCCTTTTTTGAAGATTCTTTTTTTATGAGCTATACTGAAGCCATTTCCTCAGTTGTGGAGCAATGTGGATGGCAGATTTTCTCTCTCCATCCTAATGATGTTTTTTCTAAAGTAGTAAAGGAGTTCTACGCTCACCTTACTTCCCCTGAAAATACTTTTATATATGTGCGGGGTGCTTCAGTACTGTTTGATTTCGACTCGATAAATGCAAAATATAGGTTATTTGATGGTCCCGATGAACACGTTGATTTTGTCAAGATAATGACAGCAAAAAGATTAAAGCACATGCTTACTGATGACTATGTTGAGGGCACAAAATGGACGATCTCAATGAATGATTGTTACACTATTAACAGGGTAACTTTGAAGGTCCACTGTAGGGTTTCATATTATTTCCTCAAAAATCCTCTCATTCCATCCACCCACAATTCTACAATCTCAAAGGACTGTCTGCTACTACTCCATTCGATTATGGTGGCATGAAGGATAAATGTTGGGAACATTATCTTTTGAGAGGTCCACTACTGTGCTTAGAAAAACACATATACTATGAATTTTTTGTCGCTTATCATTGCACTTTGTCCGAAGGTCAACATTCCTTTTCAAGTCAATGAAGACCGAGTCCCTAACAAAGGTGTTATGACTAAGCACATTGCTCTAAAATTTTCTGGCAAGGAATTGCCATGGCATTCGGATCCTTCCCTGACATCTTCTCCAGCTAAGCCTAATGATGCTACTCCATCAACCTCTAAGAATGCATTTGAGTAGAAGGTGGTTGAGACTTTAGAGGTTTTGTAACAACAATTTCAGAAACTAGAGAAACACCAATAAAGGCTAGCCACTGATTTGGTCGTGCTCAAGAGGAAATGGCTATCTTTTGGGGGTATATCTGATGAAGAGATAGGGCCCTGAAGAAATCTCTTTAGAAGAACTTTACAAGACCAATGCCTACATCCCTTGATTTTCCTAACGAGTTGTTGTTGGAGTCTAAGGAGGATGATGGCGAGAGAAGCAGAGAAAATCGAATATGATATGCTTAATTTGGGAAGCAAGATAATGATGTGACTCAAGCTACTGCACCTGCAGACACTACCACAACCACCACACCAAGATCGAAAGCACCTGTAACACCCCTAGCCCATATCCGACACTGAAATAAGGTTATGAGGCATTACTGAATAACACATCTCGTTCACATACATTTATGCCATCATAATCAAAATCCATTCATATGAATCACATTGTCCTTTATAAGGTCTATGAGACCTTAAAACATGATTAAAAGTGGTTTGGGACTAAACCGATAACATTTGCAAAGTTTGAGAGACTTAGAAAATTTTCAAACATTTAAAGGTCACACACCCGTGTGCCTCACATGGCTATCAGACACGTCTGTGTCACAAGTCGTGTGAAAATAGGGCATATATACTGACTTACAGCACACGGCCGAAGACACGCTCGTGTGTCATGGCCATGGAAAAATTAGGGAGGTTACTGACTTGGCCACACGGCTGACCACATGCCCATGTGCCAGCCCGTGGGCCAAACACAGCCAATAGACACGCCCGTGTACCTATGTCGTGTCAAAACTGTAGCGTATACTGACTTAATTCGAAAGGGTACCCTAAAGGACACATGGCAGTGCAACATGACCGTGTGTCACACACGACTGAGACACACACCTGTATCTCTACCCGTGTGGACAAAAATAGGCCATTTGCAAAGCCAATTTGCCACCCTTTTCTCATGCACACCTAACCATCAAAATGGTATCATTTCAACACATATATAGGTAGGTAAAACATGCTAATTCAATCACATATCATGCCATCTATCATCAACCATTTCAATAACTCAATTCCTTATTTAAAACATACCAAATTACTAAACCAAAATCATCAAAACTTACATATCTCCTAAATGAATTTTCTGACCTTTCTACCAACCAAATCATGCTTCTCAAACATACCAATTCATCATCTATAAATCATACCAAAATATACCATTTCTCAAGCGTTAATATATCAACTAATAACTAACCAAATGAGCAACCACTTAGCCATACCAACAACCATGGCAAACATGCCAAAACATATGGTAAATTATAAACATCACATATATCATTTGTCAACATATAAATCAAGCCAACTCAAATGGCCAAATACATGCCAACATTTACAAGCAAAATTCCATGGCTAATATCATAAGTCAAAACATACCAAAATGACACTAGCCTATAATGCCATATACCATATATACAAGGCTTCAAAGGTACCAACGAGTTGATCGATATTGTGCTGACATTTCCCGACGATCCTTGAATCTGAGTTAGCTTTAATACTTTATAAAACACAGACAAATAACATACAGTAAGCTTCATAGCTTAGTAAGTTCGTACTAAATAACTCGATAGTTCATAATATTTAAATCATCAATTAATAAACACTTAATAAGTTTCATATCATCAGTCAATTCTAACCCATAACCATTTATCATATTTTTAGAAATCCATCAAGCTTCATACACATAGTGTCAACTACCACATAGGTATCGTACATACCTGTACTCTCCCGCATTTATTTATTACATTTTAACCTCTTTGTTCAATACGTTATTCCATCCAGAAATCTTTCAATACTCAAAGAATTTGCACACTTAGTGCAAAAATGATTAGTCGAAGCTATAACGATGTCGCACACTTAGTGCCATCACATTAAACCGAAGCTATCTTATAACTGCACACTTAGTGCCACATATAACTGAAGCTATTCCAATTCACACACTAAGTGCTATATATAACCGAAGTTATTTCGAAATGCACACTAAGTACGAAACTTAGTCAATTTGTTATCATACTCAACCTGTAACACCCCTTACCCGTATCCGAGGCCGGGCTAAGGTACGAGGCATTACCAGACAGACATACAAACATTAAACTAAAATACGATCCATAAAATTTTATTCATATTTCAAAGCGTTCATTCTCTTACACATAGTCCCTTATTTGAGTCTACGGAGCCCAAAACATACTTTAGAAAGGGTTTGGGACTAAACCGAGAACTTACAAAAATCTTGGAAATTTCATGCTTTAAGGCTCCACACGCCCGTGTCCTAAAGTCGTGTTCCATACACGGCTGAGACACATGGTCGTGTCTCTGCCTGTATGGAATATACCTAGGCTATTTTCCAAGCTTTGGTCAACCTTGATCTCTTACACACTTATACAAAATCAAAGCATATAACATGGTATTCATTTAATGATTAAACATCCTCAATTAAACCACAAACATAGCATTTGTATATCATCATACATGTGTCTCTCATACTCATTTTACCTTGTTTATTATAGTACCACTTATACATTTATACCAAGATTATCATCTTACCAAATATCTTCAGCTTAATCATCAAGCATCCATATTTAAAGCTAGATCATATCTTTATAAAATACCACGATTCAGATACGAGGAATAAAATGTTTGCCTAAAACATTTCAATTCAATTCCATACCCAACAAGCATTACATTGAGACTAGTCATATATATATATGCATGTCATGATACATAACATTCTCTTTTTGTTTTCTTATAAACACATATCATTTATATCATTATATCAATATTTCATATACCATAGTTTCCATGTATTCCACATATATTTATTTTCCTCCTCCTCCTCTCCATTCCACATCCTTAATGTATATAGCATTCTTTAAGTACGATTTCACAATTTACTAATAAATGTTCACATCAAACTGTCTACACGAGTCATAGTCACTTAATTATTTATAATTCGAGCTACAGAGCTCTAAATTAAGATCCGTAAATTTCCCCTAAAAATAGACTCACATATCGTTCCACCACAAAATTTCATAATTTTTGGTTTAGCCAATTAGTACAATTTATTCATTAAAATTTCCCCTGTTTCACTTTCTGACAGTTCTGACCTCTCTTCACTAAAAAATAATTATCTCACAGTACAGAACTCGAATAATGTTATTGTTGTTTTTCTTGAAAATAGACTCATTATGGATTTTAAAAATATAATTTTGAGCCTCTAATTATTTTTCTCCAATTTGTTTTGATTTTCCAAAGTCAGAACAGGGGATCACGTAATCATTCTGAATCAGTCTCATGAAAACATAAATATCTAAAAATATAGAACTCATTTGCGTTCTATGTTTCTTTTATATGAAACTAGACTCATTAATATTTAATTTGATATCTCATTCAGTCTCTAATTCAATTTATACTATTTTTGGTGATTTTTCAAAATCACGTCACTGCTACTATCCAAAGCAGTTTTATTGGTAATTCACTCTTTCACACTTTCTTTGTATTAACCTCATTTTAACAAACATATCACAAATCATTTTCACCACATTTCATACATCACAAGTATAGGCCCATGATCACAAGGTCACCATAAAATCATCCCATGTATAACTTACTTGTTTATAACCTTACACATCCTGGTCACTTAATGAACACATCATTCACATAACCAAGTTCCTGCACATATTCATCACAAAACTCACATAGCAATACATAGAGAGTCTCCCGTTGAACACTTCGGATCAATCCTCGATACTTGGTGGTTTCAGCACATAGCTCCACCCATCATATAGTTCGGCTCTCTTGTACACATGGTGAACACTTAGTACCACCCATGTGACCTAGCCAGTTTATCTCGTAGCTCTCTGTCTACATGGTGTCCTTCACTTGGAACCACGCCTGCGACCTAGCTACATATATCCCATAGCTCTCTTGTCTACATGGTGTACACATAGTATCACCCATGCGACCTAGCTACATCATAATGTCTGGTAGCTCTTGTACACATGATGTGCACTCAGCACTATACATGTGACCTAGCTACATACCATCTGTATCATCCAATCTTTCCGAAGGTTCAACCGGGATTTCTCTCTCTTTTCCAACAATTTCACCAATCAAGTAATTATCCACAAACATATTTCCAATTTTTATATATCAATACAAGTAATAGTGATGTATTACTTACATATAAACTTACATCTCATTTAATATCAACGCAATAACATTAAATTACACATTGTCTTATTAAAAATCATATGAACTTACAAATTCCCATAATATCCATAATCATAGAAATCACATTTATGTATAATAATTCAATGCACTTCATGTACCATAGACATATTTTAAATCATTCATAAACTTGGCACCATAATCATTTAATTAACATAATTCAATAATTCACTAAATTTAACTTCAAATATAAATTACAGCATTATTGTTGTATTTATCATACCAACTTACATACTTTCAACACCTCGGAGATCATAGTAAATATATCAATTTATATTGAAACATGCATAAATTAGTGCTTACTATACATATGAACTTACATTGATATTAAAACGGCCATTTTACCAACTTTCCCAATTTTCGATTTTCTCTCATTTAGGTTCAAATCTCATTTCCGGGATCTAAAACATCAATTTTACTTATTTAATTAATGTACTATTCAAAACAGTCCTTAACTCAAACTTTGGAAAAATTACAATTTTGCCCCTAAACTTTTGCATATTTACACTTTTTTCCCCTAGGCTCGGGAATTAAACTTCATCCCTTATTCTATGTTTTATGACATGATGATCACTTTTCCATTCTATGGCAACATCAAATTCTCACTCTAACATATACTTGTGACTATTAAGTATTTTTACCGATTAAGCCCTTTTGCTCGTTTTCACTTAAAACCGAGTAGCACAAGTTGTCTAACATAGTTTAAAACCTCATATTGTATCATAAAACACCAGAATACACAAATTTTACCTATGGGTATTTTTCCAAATATGAACCCTAGGTTGAATTATTGCTAGCATAAGCTAAATCAAGTTACCGGGACTCCAAAAATGTAAAGAACTTGAAAAACGGGGTTAGAACGGACTTACAATTGAGCTTGGGAAGCTTGAAAACCCTAGCCATGGAGTCTCCCTTGGTATACACGTCCATGGTGAAGAAGATGAGCAAAATTGGCTTTTAATTTGTATTTTAATTCATTTTACCCCTAAATGACCAAAATACCCTTACTACTAAACTTTCCAAAAATTCCATCCATGTCCAATTTTTGTCCATAACTTAGAAATTGGTCAAATTTCTATTTAAGACCTCCTAATTAATATTCATATCAATTTCATACTAGAAACTTCTAGAATGCAAGTTTGCAACTTATTCAATTTAGTCCCTAACTTCGAATTAAGCACTTTATGCATAGAATTTCTTTACGAAATTTTCACACAATCAGCAATCATATCATAGACTCAAAATAATCATAAAATAAA